>NC_056739.1:1722883201-1723183201 GCF_019279795.1 Protopterus annectens | reverse complement strand
CACGGATGCCCACGAATGGATGCTGCATCCGGACATTTTCAAAACCATTACAAGGAAATGGGGACTACCAGAAATAGACTTATTTGCATCCCCACACAATCACGAACTGAAAAAATTCTCCACAAGGACGTACCACCCACTTGCTTGGAAAGTGGACTCCCTATCTTTCAGTTGGAAAAACCTGACAGCATATGCATTCCCACCTCTTCCTTTGATGCACAAGGTGCTATTGAAGATCAAAGAAGACCCTCCAAGGATCATCCTGATAGCTCCAGACTGGCCAAGGCAACATTGGTACCCATTACTGAGGAGTATGTCTCGGGAACAAATATGGCCTCTGCCCCTAGTTCCCTTGCTGTTAACACAGAACAACTTCAAAACCCTGCATCCAAACCTGAAAACACTGCAGCTGGCTGCCTGGATGCATAAGACCAAATAACCCAGATTTATCTCAAAGGGTTAAAGACATTATCTTGGAGGCTCGCAGACCCTCAACAAGAAAAAATTATTCAGCAAAATGGAAAAGATATCGCATTTGGAGTACAGCAAAAGGAGAGAATGTGTCACTGGTAAACATAGCTAACATCCTGGAATACTTGGCAGAGCTCTTCCACAACGGCCTGTCCTATTCTTCCATTAAGATTCATGCATCAGCCATTTCAGCAGAATACAACTTGGATCCTCCAGTCTTCTCACATCCTCTGCTCAGGCAGTTTCTGAGAGGAATTAAAAATGTAAAACCACCTAGGAAGCCACCATTGCCAGCATGGGACTTGAACTTTGTGCTAGAAAAGTTGACACTACCTCCTTTCGAACCAGCAGCAACAGCAGATTTACAATACTTATCATGGAAAACTGCTTTCCTGCTTGCAATCACTTCAGCAAGAAGGGTATCTGAGCTACAGGCATTAATGGCAGTACAGCCCTTCCTGATCTTCCATCAAGATAGAGTGTCCATGAGAACTAATCCTACTTTTATGCCAAAGGTGGTCTCCAGGGTATCTTTAAATCAAGCTATCCACCTACCTACCTTCTTCCCCAACCCACAGAACAGGGGAGAAAGACTGTTACATACCTTGGATGTACATAGACAATTACGTTACTACCTGGACAGGACCAAGAGCAACAGAAAAACTGACCAGCTATTGGTAGCATATGCAACAGGAATGGAAGGAAAAGCAATTTCAAAACAGACAATCTCTAAGTGGATAGGAAATTGCATTAGATTTTGTTACTCCTACCATGGGAAGAAAACTCCAGAAAACATCAGGCCTCACTCTACAAGGGCTACAGCCACTACCACAGCTTTTTTACGAGGAGTGGCTACCAAAGACATTTTAGAGGCTGCTACTTGGAGCTCCGTGCATACATTTGCCAAGCATTATAATTTACCTTTATACTCCAGATCCCGAGCAGGTTTTGCCACTGCTGTTTTGCAAAGGATCTTAACTACACCATAATCTTATTTCTCCTCCTCCCCCAGTTTGGCTATGGTATTCTACCCATTTGTAAGGACTGCAGATGCATCCTTGAAGGACATAGTACAGTTTTGTACCTACCATAAATGTAGATGTCCGATAGGCATGCATCTGCCGTCAGGATTACCCACCCTCCTTCCCCTCTGTGGTACTCCTAGGGTATTTGCCCATCTTGTAGCTAGCTGGGGAATCTATTATGGTGTATTTGTTTGTATATATGTACATACATGCTTATTTTTTGTTTGCTCTCTACTATTTGGAACCATTTGCATTTATCCAAATTTAGCCTTCCTAGAGGGCACCTGGCATCTGGGGCAAGAAACACTGAGGAAAATGGCGTCGGCTGATGCCTTTATACCCGAAGAACTGCCGCTATGACGTTGGGTGAAGTGCGACACCAGCCGAGGCCAGACCCAGACTTTGGAATCCGGCTGACCGAAGGGCTGCCTGACGACAGGACAACCCATTTGTAAGGACTGCAGATGCATGCCTATCGGACATCTACATTTATGGTAGGTACAAAACTGTACTTTCTCTGGTATGCAAACAAGCAGGGAGGGACAAAGTCTCATCTCCTTTGCAGACTAGCCCTACAAGTGTGAGAGCTGGCTGTCAAACATCAGACCTCCCCTTCAGGCTGTTTATATCCCTTCCATCCTGAATGTTGTGGCAGACACCTTGAGCAGGCCCGAAACACATTCCCATGAATGGATGCTTCACAGGGATGTGTTCCTGAACATTGTCTACTGATGGAGTACTCCACAAATGTTCCTCTTTGCAATGCCAGTGAACATACAACTTCCACAGTTTTGTGCCAGGGATCTACATCCTCTGATCTGGAAGGTAGATGCCCTCAGCTTTTCATGGAAGGGGATGTTTCTCTATGCAGTCTTGATGGTGACTCCCTTTTGGCCAAGACAGCATTGGTCACCCCTACTCTTGCATTTAGTCAAGGACAGTCACCACAAGTTACCCCGCAGAGTGGACATTCTCACAAAACACAAAGGAACTCTCATCCATCCCCACTTGTCTACTGTCCAGCTGATGTTATGGGTGATAGGGTCTTAATTCTTTTCAGGCACCTTTTTTCAGAGGACATGCTTAGGGTTCTTCAAGATGCCAGGAAACCCAATACTAAAAAATCTTATTTGTCCAAATAGTAGAGACTTTCATTGTGGTGTCTCTCTCTTAACCTGGAACCACTTACAGTGAAAGTCCCAGTGATTCTCTAATATCTGTGTGAATTGCTGGATGCTGGTGTAGCTTGCTTCTCAGTGATAGTGCACCTGTCAGCTATATCTGCCTCTTTCTCCCTCCTTAGCCTCTAGATTTGAGGCTAAACAATTCTTAAAAGCTGTCCTTCACATGAGACCCCCCCCCCCCGAGGAAAACGGTTCCATCCCCCGGAATCTTAACTTTGTATTTGAGAAACTGACCCTAGTCCCTTTTGAAACAGCAGACTCTGCCTCTCTGAAATGCTGCTCCTGGGAAACTTTCTTGCTGCTTGCACTAACCTCAGCCAGAAGGGTTTCTGAACTTAAGGCCCTCATGGCTTCTCCTCCTCCTTTATTGGTGTTCCACAGAGTGTCTCTTTGCAGCAATCCTTCCTTTATGCCTAAAGTGGCAAATGAGTTATCCCTCAGCCAGTCTATTCATTTACCTATCTTTTTCCCTTTTCCACAAAACTCTGCAGAGAGGGTTCTGCACATTTTGGATGTGCACAGACAGCTTGGGTTCTACCTTGACAAAACAAAGAATATCAGAAAATCCGACCAATTGTGTGTCTCTAAACTCACTATTTCCAGCTGGATTTTCTCCTGCTAAGGCACACTCTCCAAGGCTTTTGCTTCCTCTGGTGCCTTCCTCAAAGGACTGGACACCAACTTCATTCTGGAGGCAACTACTTGGTCCTCAGTCCATACCATCAACAAACATTACAAACTGGATAGCATTTCCAAATCTAGGACAGGGTTTGCTCCACTGCTCCTACCCACCTCCCTTTCCTCATGAGCTTTGGCATTCTCCCTCATGTAAAGAATACTGCAACAGAGGAATAGAAGGACATAAACTAGTTGTGTAAAATCTTACCATAACAATAGATGTACTTCTCTTCTCTGTTGCAGTATTCTGTCCATCCCTCCTTCCTTTGCTCTTCCTGGGATGTACTTAGCCTACATACTTTCCTTAGATGGGTCTTCTTCCTGGAGCACTCAGTTCTAAGGATGGTGCATGTGCACTCTTATGGCCTATGTTCGATAGCAGCCTAAACGCGACATACCACACATCTCTAAGTAGTAAAAGTCTTTTGTATACCTACTGACATCTGGTTGTTTTGGCAGGCAACTCCATCATGTAAAGAATACTGAATTTGTTAGCAACTAGATTTGCTATATCTTCTAGCTCAGTGTAGGTGGCTGCATGTACTTTTAGTTTTGCACATTGTTCTGCACCACCTTTGAGGCTGTGGACATGGCTAAAGAAAGCTTTATATTTGTCCTTGGCCCAGGAGGCTGTTCCTATCTCAGCCTTGGCTTTGGTAGACTTGATTTGCCCTCTGAGTTTTTTGTGTAGATTGATGAGAGAGTTTTTATCCTGTTGGGCATTGCATTTCTTGCCATGATTTTCTTCCTTTTGTTTTACAGTCTGTTTTTGTTAATGGGCACATCTGCCTCAGTGCTTCTATTAACAGGGTTGTACAGTGTTTCTATAAACAATTTTGCATAGGCAGCTGTATTCTCAGGATTTGGTGAGGCTTGAAGTTTTGTCAGGTTATCACTTAATAGGAAGGTTGCCTTTGGCAATCAGTCTTCAGGGTGTACAGAAAATGTACACTGCTGTCTTGGGCAATAGCAAAGCTCTTTCACACCCAAATAGGCTTTATACCCTGCAGCTACAGTTCAGTAATAGTTGTTGGCTCCCCATTATTTCACCAACCTCAGACTGAATCTTAATAATTAAAATTTGACCAAATTTATTTTGCTTGCAAACACACACATATCCACCACACTGTTAATAGAATGGGGAGTAAATGGTAACTCTCCAGGTCCAACA
This sequence comes from Protopterus annectens, assembly GCF_019279795.1. NCBI lineage: Eukaryota > Metazoa > Chordata > Ceratodontiformes > Protopteridae > Protopterus > Protopterus annectens. The sequence continues at coordinate 1,723,178,672 of NC_056739.1, read as the reverse complement.
CTCACCTCCCAACATATGTATTGCTGCCACCATGCTGCCATTTAATCAGAATTTGTAAAACAATAATGCATCTTAACGTTTACCCATAACATAAGCAAACCTTTACATACTTAACTGATAGCAATTCGCTCTGAGCAGTCACCCTTCCTAAGTCTGACACCATGCAATTGAAAATACTTCATTAAGATGCAGTAAACTCTTAAACTAATAAATGCACCATCATCTATAAACATTTAAAGTAATGAAATTATTTACTTGAAATGAGTAAGTTAAGACATTTTATTTCCTTTATGGATAAATATGGGATCAGTACAGAACTGGCCATTAGCTGCTTAAACTAAAAAGAGAACCTGTGTTCTTACTGTCCGAGTTTTAGAATCAACACAAATTCTCAGAGCCTATACAGTCATTTGATCAAATGTGCATATCTGTCCCAGGTGTATAGTTTAGCAGGCAGATAAAGTAACTGAATTACCGTAGCTCTCACCAGTCTCAGTCTGCCATTTGTTTATATAGGTACTTAAGAGATCATGTGACTTGTGCTGTGATTGAAATTTATAAAAAAACATTTTCTTGTTTCTGCATTTACATGTCCAGCGAGGGGAGTAAGATGTAGCAAGCCAGAATCCAAGTATGAAAATATCCTTTTATCTAGATCAGCATGTCCGAGAAGCATTAATCTTGCAACAGTGCACACAGTGGTTTAGTTTTTTTTAACCTTCAGTACATTTTCACAGCAAATATAATTATATGATATTTTACACATCTTGCACTTTACTGAGAAGGCAAGTACCATTCAATCTTCTTTTTAGCTTGCAAACAGTTTTTTTTTTGCTTTTGTACTTTGATATAGCCATAAAACAGCTTGTTTCACTTCTCATGTATCTTCCTTTGTAAGATTAATACTTTTTTTTAAGTTTATTACATTTTGCCTCATGATCTGGTTAACAGAGAGATAGCTAGTCAACCATTACAATTGCTTGACCAACAGACAGAAGATTATATAGTGTTAGATGCCTGCTTTATTTGGCACTGTGCTGTTCTAATTTTAAAGTGCATGCTTTTTACCATGACAGCTATGGTCAATACAGGCTGTCAAGTAAAATCTTGCACAGAATTTGCAGTTGTTATCCTGTCATTAAGAATCTGTCCTCAACCCTTTTTTGTTGAGACATTGTTTTGAACAGGTCTATTGATTTGTATCTTGGAAGACTATCTAATAGTCATTAAGCAGATAAGAAGAATTTCTGAATGTCTGACTTTATGTAAGTGACATCATTTGTTGTTACTTAAGGATGAGACCTTGGTAGGCAGTTAAAAAGAAAATGTCCCTTTTGTTTAATTTGATTGTATATACGGCTTCTTAAGATTAGCACTGGATGCTTTGTGATTTATTTCTGAGATTAGTCTGATGGTGATAATAAGAGGTAGCAACCATTTTCTGACTGTGGTTAAAGCCAGCAAATAGGAACAGTAATGCATTACAAATTTTGACTGTCACATGCAAACATAAGCACAAGCACTTCCCAAAGTGCAACTCTTTATCTAGTTCTTTATATTCCCATTCTGGTTTTGCATGCCATACCCATACTTTCCACCCACCTAACACCATTTCTGTTCTCTAAAGCCAGTCCATCACAGGGAAGAGAAATGTCCTATTGCAGAAGGAACTAATTCAGTAAATAGGATTCCTAAGGAACTCTAAATGTACAGTACAGTGTCTTAGAGGTATGTGTTTTATAAGTAATTAAAGTTATGGCTGATTAAGAAAGTTTCAACTAATGAAATTCTAAAAGGATTGCATATGTAAAGAAAAGGCAGAAGCTAAGAAAGCTAAGAGAACATAAGATGTGAGTGGTGCAGTGCAGTGGCTGTGAAGCAGGAATCTTGTAGGAAATAATTTCCAGGACACACTGTTAGCTCATCTGCAGGTAGTTCTCTGAGCTGAGAAATGAGATTTCACATATTTTTGTGATGATGGCCAGGATCCAGAAGCTTGTATCTCATTGTCTAATATGTAGGGTTAGGTGGTAGAGACACATCATTCTAGTGGTAGCTCTTCACAATTCTTATGGCATCCTGCCATAGATAGATTTTAATATGGAGGTACCAGCTGTAAAGATGTTACTTTGCTAGGAACCTTATGATGCTAGCAACTTCATGAATCTGAAAACAAGTCCTTGATTCCAATCCACCTGCAATAAATAGACAAAAATGCAAGTAAATAAGTGAAATATCTCTTCAAAGGAGGCCCTAAGTAGGAAGGCATAAGACATTGGAGGAGAAAGAAATTATTTCTGAGCAGGGACTTATTTTTTTAGGAAGGCATAAATAAGAGAAAGAGGTAATAGATAACCTACCTGCCAGTACCTTACTTGGGTTAACTGAGAGCAAATTCTAAGGATTGTAAGAGTAATTTACATGTAAGGGTAGTAGTATTGTCCACCTGTAGACAGATGACCTAGCTGAAAATGACTTAGAAGTGGAATACAAGTTTGTAACATTCAGGAAGATCCTTATATAGATGGCAGACTGAGTAGCATTCTCTGAAGTATTACATATCAGTGATGTGGATTAGACTAGGATGATGTTCATTGTATTGATTACTGCTGCAGTAGCCTTAGCTTATAATGGTTATATCCTTCTGAGGATATAACAGCCATCCAGCTTTAAAAGCTTCAGGGTACCCTCCATGTACCCAAACTGTCAGGTAGCTCGAGTTTAGCTGACTAAAAGACAAGTTATGGTACAAAGCCCTTCAGAGCTTTACTGCCACTGAAGAGTACACTTCTCTGAGGTTGGCTTGTGTTTTCCTTTGCTGAGCAGTTAAATTCCCTTTGGAGAAAAAAAAATAAATTTTTTTAACTTTGTTGATGTTTTATTACTTTCTTCTTCAGAAAAGTTATAATAAAGCTAGTAGTGTTGTGTTTTAATGGACTGCACTGAGACTGTAAAGTACTTTTAAACAGAGCACTCATTTTTTTCTGTCAGTTTAAAGGTGGTGTAAAGTAACTGAAAAGTATTTTCCATAGAGAAATTGTATTTATTTTACTTGTGTGATGCTGGCATGGTGTTTTTAAAGTACATTTTGCTGTGTTTGTCTGCCAAAAAAAGTAGCTTTTGTGAGTTGGCAGACTTTAAAGATTCCCTGCAGACTGCTCTGTTGGAGATGCTGGGTGAACAAATTGGTGTAAGTAAGGAAATTATTTTTTTGAGCTGCGATACAGAATTGGAATTCCTAAACATATTTAAGGCCTTGCTGAGTCTAATTATGATGTTTGCCAAAAAAACAAATTACTATAAAATGGAAATCAAAGTCTAAACCAACTTTACTAGAAGTAGCTAAGATAGGAACAGAGATGATAAAATTGGAATTGGGACCTTTAGAAGATGGTTGAAGCAAATTACATAGGAAAAAATGGGAAGTGTGGGATCAATACATACAGAGGAAGAATAAGGTTTAAAAGAATGCAGGAACTGAATGAGATATGTAATGGCTGACCGATGATGACTGGATGTATTATAAGTGATATATAAAGTTTGTAGCTACAGTTGTGTCGGCATGGTTTGTAATTAAGATTGTGTCGGTATGGTTTATTTTCATTTATATAAATGTAACATTGCCTATGTTGTACATGATAATTTAATAAAGATTTTTTTTTTTGTTTGTTTTTTAAGTAACTTTTGTGGACCCGTAGTGTTTACTCACAATTACTGCTTGTCATCCACCGGAAAGAGGTACCATGACTATCAGTTCCACATTCAGTCCTCCTTCAGCCACAAAAAGAAAAAATTCAGCAAACACCCTTTGCCATCACAGCAGGCTAGCACTTTGCCTCATACACAGGTGAGTGACTCTGCTGCGGCCATTTGTTTTACTTCAGGCCACTCATCTTTTACCCTGGATCCCTCTGGTGTAGCACCTACAGCCACTATGGACCTGGGGTTAGCCACATCTTCTGTGGCTCTTGGGGTTCCCTTAGTGGGCAAGGGAGAGGCTCTCTTGTCAGTCCTTGGTGAGGGAACAGGGAAGGGTTTCCCTGTTGTACCAGAATGCTTCAAAGATTCAAAGAAACTTTATTGTCATTTAGGAAACACACCTGCTACCTAAACAAAATTTCGAGTGTCAGCTTCTTTTACAGGAGAAAGCAAACACAAAAAGACAGACATGATAGGTATTAAAGAACAAACAATAACTGCAGTACAAAAGTACCAAACAGCAGTGTGTACCAGAAGGCAAAAATAAACTTAGGCCAAATAACAAGCCAACAAGGTGGATAATTCCCAATAAGGTCCAGACAAGATGTCATAGTATAAGTAACACTTTAATTCAAAAACAAAAAATGGTCAAGCGTTTTCATTCCCCAAAGGAACTTTTTCAGAACCATTTTACAAAATAAAACCATCATTTAAACAGCATTTAAAATCATAGTGTGACTTGCTCACTCAATGTGCCATTAAAGAAACAGTTGAATAGATCATAAAATCATTGTTTTTTTTTTTTCTTTAAAACAGGCAAGATAGATATATGTTCATTAATACTAGGCAAAGTTGTCGCATTCAGCCTTAGTTGCCATTTAAGTTCACATTCCTCTACCCTGTTCTCCCAAAAGCCTCCCTTGTCATCCCTTTTAACTTTTTCCAGAAGGCCAAATAAGAATTTTAAGTCATAGCCACAATATTTTGTATGCGTATATAAAGCATTTTTCTCATCTTTGTTTTTAATGGCATACAAGTACTCGTAGATACATTTACGTAAACTCCTAACAATTTTCCCAGTGTAGAAATCATTATATTTGGAGCAAGTTGCAATGTATACAAGACCAGAACTGCCACAATTTCCTGTGTCCAACCTAATGCGCTGTTCCAAATTACCTACAGACACTGATGTTCTTCATTCCACATTGCTGCAGTCCTAACTATAGGGTAGTCCGCTGTCCAGTCGGCCCGAATACCAAAGTATATGGCTGACGTCGGTCAGGGCGCATTAGACTGACGTCAGTACGTCAGGGTACTAATGCGCATGACCGACGTCATATCCTCAGTCTTTTTTGCCGCATGGTCCGATGCAGAAGCAATTTTGCGAGTGCAGGTTGGCGTTCTGAAAGTTTCTGAAGTCAGAGTTTCAGACCGAATCAAAGTTGGCTAAGTACCCCGTTGGGGAATATTTTGTTTTTTTCTTGCCTCAGTATTTAACGGATGTCAGAAAAAGTGAATAACTGTATTTCTTGTGGGAAACAGATACCTCATAGGGATTACCATACTTTGTGTATACCTTGTTTAGGACCTGAGCACTGCGTTGTTGTATCGCGCTCTTGTGCTAGATTTAACAAACGCACTAATAAGAGGAGGATAGACTGTGCCAGGTTAGTTTTGGGAAGCGTTGTAATTATAAAATGCCGTCAGAGGCTCCGGCGCCCGCTTCGCCAAAAGCGCAAGGACAAAGCAGCAAAGCCTAGAGTGGAAGAACCGACAGTCCCTGACGTCGGATCTTTAGAAGGCTCAGTGGAGCCGGAGGTTTTGCCAGGTGTTTCTTTGGAGTCTCAGGGAGACTTTACTGTTACAGGATGTATCCTCGCAGGAAGTAGGCCAGGCTGAGGGGGCTTCTCAGGTGGCTGTTCTTCCCTCTCTTCCTAAGGTGGTTAGAGCCTCCCCTTCTGTTTCCAAGGCTTCTTTGAGAGGCAGGCCAAGTTTAACTTCAGTGGGGGTTTCTCCTAGTGCTTCAGGGTCTTTGCCTAAGAAACATATGCTTAAAATGGCAGAGGATTTGATTACTATGATTAGAGGTTCTATGCCCCCTCCTGATAAGAGGCCTAGGGTAGAACCTGAGTTTCAGAGTTTTGAGCAATGTTCGGAGGCTTCTGAGTCTTCGGCTGAAGACTTGCAGGAGTATCCTCCTTATTCTGATTCGGATGTGGATGATTCTACTCCTTCAGCTTCTCCTCCTGAGGATTTTTCATTTTCAGAGACTCTGCATTCCATGAGGGAGCATTTTAAATGGGAAGGTCAAGATTTCTCTGATTCCAGGAAGAGGCTTAGGGAATTCTTGTTTTTACCCCAGCATAGGCCTTTAGCTATACCTCCTGTTCTGAATGTGGTGGAAGATGTTTTTGCAGAGGCTTCCCTCAATCCTGATTCTTTGCCTCCTGCCCCAGTTAAACCGGATAGGTACTATAGGGTGCCTGAAGCTCATAAGTATCTTTTAAGAGTCCTAGGGCAGACCCAGAAACTGTCTCTCAGGGGCCTAAAGGTGTGAAGGCCTCTGTTGTTAAAAATCCTGTTCCTCCTGATAAAGAGGCAAGGGCTTTGGATAGATGGGGAAAGAAAGTGTATACTTCTTCCACTTTAGCCATGAGGGCGTTGAATTGTCAGTTTCACATGTTAAAATATCAGAATTATCTCCTTTCACAATTGAAATCTAAGGTGGATGCTCTGGCAGAAGGTATTGAGTGTAAAGAGTTGCAGGATTTAGTTCATGTGTCTGAACAGGTGGGTAAACATTCCTTGCAATGTGGTTTTGATGCTGTGCAGGCCTCCTCGAGGGTGGCTGCCACTGGTTCTGTTCTTCGTAGGCATGCCTGGTTGAGAGATCAGAATTTAGCTGAGCATGTTAAAACAAGGATTTTGGATGCTCCTTTGCAGTCTGATGTGTTGTTTGGTTCGCCTGTGGAAGCAGTCTTAAAGAAAATGGAGGACAAGGCTAAGTCTATGCAAACTGTTAAGGATTTTTGCAGGTGCAGCCTCCAAGTTTAGTAGAAATTGGCCTACTAAGGGATGGACTTATCCTGCTTATGATTCCCAGTCTAGGGGTAGGTCTAGGCGTGGTAGGGGCAGAGCTCAAGGTTCTTTTAGGCCTAGGACAGGGAGTTCCCCTGCTCAGACTTCTGGTGAGGGCAGGGGTCAGTCCTTTCGTAAGCAGACCCAATGACCTGCCTTTTCAGCTGCCAGTACATTCTCGCCTGGCAGCACCTTTGGGAGGAAGGCTGTCTCTTTTCAAAGAAAATTGGGATTTAATTACCCAAGACAGATGGGTTCTGGATATCATTCACCACGGTTACAGGTTTTATTTCCATACCATGCCTCCTTTCAAAGGCATGCCAGACATTCCTCCTCTACAAAGACAAGAGGCTCACAAGCAAATTTCTCTGTTGCTCCACATAGGGGCCATTCAGCCAGTTCCTGTGCCAGAAAGGGGCCTAGGATTTTATTCTCGCCTGTTCCTAGTACCGAAGAAGGGGAACACGTGGAGGCCAATTTTGGATTTATCTATCCTCAACACTTATCTGGACATTCCCAAGTTCAAAATGTTGACGTTACAACAGCTTTTACCTCTGCTGGGCAAGGATCACTGGATGGTAACTTTAGATCTCAAGGAAGCTTACCTTCATGTGCCTATAAGACTAAGTTGCAGGAAGTATCTGCGTTTTCGAGCTGGAAATTCTCATTATCAGTTCTCTGCATTGCCCTTTGGCTTATCCACTGCGCCCAGAGTATTCACAAAGGTTCTGGCTCCAGTGATAGCTTACTTCAGGCTAAAAGGAATTCAAATCTATCCTTACTTGGGCGTCTGCCTGATTCTAGCTCAAGAAAAGAACGACCTTCTACAACATATGGATTATGTCACAGCAGTGCTAAGGTGCCTAGGATATTCTGTGAGCGAAATAAAGTCCAGTCTAGTACCCTCTCAAGACATGTGCTTTCTGGGTGTGAGACTGAATACAGCAGCCCAGATGGCCTTTTTAACCCCGGACAAACAAAAGACTCTTTCCAGTTACTTCCATCAACTATCTCTTCAGTCCGGGCTGACTGCAAGGACAGTCCTTCAAGCCTTAGGGTTCATGGCATCTTGTATTCTGGTGCTTCCCAATGCCAAACTGCATATGAGGAAGCTGCAATGGTATCTCAAAAATGTATGGACACAGCACTGCCAGGATTTGGACACTGTCATTCAAATAATACCTTGCATTCAAAAGGAATTTCTGTGGTGGGCTCAGGAATGTCACCTAAACAAGGGACTCTCTGTGACCCGGCCAGAGGCGAGTCAGATTCTAACGACAGATGCCTCAGACATTGCTTGGGGAGCTCATCTAAATGGAAAGTGGATACAAGACAAGTGGCCTGCCAGACTACAGCATCTACATATCAACATGAAAGAGATGTTAGCAGTCCAGTTTGCATTAATGGCTTTCAAGGAGTTACTTCTTCCAGGGCAGGTGTTGATTCTAACAGACAACACAACTGTCATGTGGTACATCAACAAACAAGGGGGAACACATTCTTACCCATTATGCAGGCAAGCAATGATTTTATGGGAGACTGCGCTCAGCTTGCAACTAACTCTTCAGGCAAGGTTTCTGCCGGGAGCACAGAACTCCTTAGCAGATGTGTTAAGCAGACAAATCATGGATCCCCACGAGTGGAAACTGGATCTTCATGTATTTCAAAATTGACAGTGTCATGGGGAACTCCAGACATAGATCTGTTCGCTTCTCCACTAAACCACCAGCTGCCAAAGTTTTGCACAAAGAGGTTTCATCACACAGCTTGGAAAGTGGATGCTCTTTCTTTCAGTTGGAAAAATCTTCATGTGTATGCTTTTCCACCTCTGCCTCTTCTCCCAAAGGTGCTTCTAAAGGTCAGACAAGACAAGCCAAGGATGATTTTAATAGCTCCAGATTGGCCTCGGCAGCACTGGTACCCATTACTGAGGAGTCTGGTAAGGAAGCCTCCATGGCCTTTACCCTTGATTCCACACCTGTTGTCTCAGAGGGACGGTCACCTGCTCAATGTCAAGCTTCAGTCTCTTCATCTAACAGCCTGGCATATTCTGTTTTGAAAGACAGCAGGTCTCAACTTCCTCAACAAGTTTTAAATGTGATTATGGAAGCCAGAAGACCTAGTACAAGGAAAGTGTACGCAGAAAAATGGAAGAGATTTTTATTTTGGAGTGCAGCAAACAATTTGGAGATTTCTGAGCCTAATTTGAGTGTGGCTCTTCAATATCTTACTGAGTTATTGGACAAAGGTTTGTCTTTCTCTTCCATTAAGATTCATGCTGCAGCAATTTCAGCTCACTATGATTGTGACCCACCATTGTTTTCGCATCCTTTGTTCAAGCAATTTCTTAGAGGGGCAAAGAATATAAGACCCCCGTAGAGCTCCTACTCCTGCTTGGGATCTCAATTTTGTGTTGGAGAAACTTACTCTACAACCTTTTGAGCCTGCGGCTACTGCTGAATTGAAATATTTGTCATGGAAGACTGCTTTTTTGTTGGCCATTACTTCTGCAAGAAGGGTTTCTGAGTTGCAGGCCCTTATGGCGGTAGAGCCTTTTTTGATTTTCCATAAGGATAGGGTATCATTACGTACTAATCCTTCCTTTATGCCTAAGGTGGTTTCTAGTGTGGCTTTAAACCAAACTATTCATTTGCCTACTTTTTATGCAGATCCCCAAAATAAAGGGAAAAGATTTTGCACTCTTTAGATGTACACAGGCAATTGCGTTATTATTTGAGCAGGACTAAGGATTTTAGGCAGTCTCAGCAGTTGTTTGTTTCTTTTGCTTTGGGTTCGCAGGGCAAGCCTGTGTCAAAACAAACTATTTCTAGGTGGATTGGGTTTTGCATTGCATTTTGTTATTCCCATCATGGCAAGGAGATTCCAGCTGGAATTAGGCCTCATTCCACTAGGGCTACTGCCACTTCTACAGCATTTCTAAGAGGTGGCCACTAAGGATATTTTGGAGGCAGCTACTTGGAGTTCAGTGCATACTTTCTCTAAGCATTATCACCTTCCTCTCTACTCTAAGTCTAGGGCTGGTTTTGCCACAGCTATTTTGCAAGGCATGTTGTCAGTTCCTGCTTCCTTATGATTTGCCAGCCTCCCTTACCTCTGCTTTGGGATTCTACCCAATAGTTAGGACTGCAGCAATGTGGAATGAAGAACATAGTACAGTTTTGTACCTACCATAAATGTAGATGTTCGAGGATCCACATTGCTCCAGTCCAATTTACCCTCCCTCCTTGCCCTCTGTGTTTAAGGGTGGTTGTGTAGGTGAGGTTATATTCTGGTAATTTTGTATATATTGTACATATTTTTGGTGCAGGTATGTTTGGAATTTTTGGTTTTGGCCTTAGCTTTTCAGGGTCTTCTGACATCTGGGGCAAGAAAAGACTGAGGATATGACGTCGGTCATGCGCATTAGTACCCTGACGTACTGACGTCAGTCTAATGCGCCCTGACCGACGTCAGCCATATACTTTGGTATTCGGGCCGACTGGACAGCGGACTACCCTATAGTTAGGACTGCAGCAATGTGGATCCTCGAACATCTACATTTATGGTAGGTACAAAACTGTACTTTTTGCAAGATACAACTACAATAATTACATCTCCCACATTTTTTTAGTTCCATTAATCATTTTACTATTCACATTTGTGGGATGTTCAAAATAGTTTTTTAAACTCCGCCCTGTTTTATACACAAAACTAGGATTTTGACCTAAAATGTCAAGTGTCTCAGCACTACTTCTAAACATTACCCAATTTTTTGTTATAATGTCTCTCAAAGTAGTGGAATCCCCACTGTATCCAAAAACCATAGAATTTGGAAATGAAATGTCAACAGGAGTAGTTTTCACTGTATTTTCTTCATTAGCAACCAACAAAGGGATGTACTTGTTACCCCATTCACTCAAAATATTTTTTCCAATATCAAATAAACTCTCTGGATATTCCCTTTCTTTGAACATAGTAATCAAAATTCCTAACTGTATTTTGAATAAGGAAACATCTGAACACATTCTTGCTGCGGGTACAATCTGCCCTTTCAGTATGTTCTTTTTAGTATAGAAAGGATGCTGAATTCTGTAGTCTAGGTAACTTAGAAAATGTTGGTTTTCTGTAAAGTCTGGAACCAAACTGTTTTTCTACCTGTTTTTTAAATATAGTTACATCTAGATAGTTTGCACACTCATCTGAATGGTCACAGGTAAACTTCAGAATAGAGTTGTTGTTGTTAATTGTTTTTACAAATACATCCCTTATTTCACCAGTTTTCTGCAGAGTAAAAATATCATCCAAAAATCTCAAATAAACAAATCAGTACTGATCAAAACCCAAAGTGACTACATGCTGTTTCTCCCATACATACATTACTAGGTTAGCATAGGTTGTGGCACAATCCGCCCCCACGGCCACTCCCTTAACTTATCTGAAGAATTTGTTACCAAAACACATATAGTTGTTCTTTAAAACAAGTTCCATAACATCCACCACAAAATTAAGTAGTGCTCCATTTAAGCTAGTTGTTTCCAAAACTGCATCTCGGAATAGTTTTAGTCCTGCATCATGTAGAATAGAAGTGTAAAGGTCCACCACGTCTGTTGTTGAAAAACTTGTTTCATCTGAGTAATACTCTTGTTTTATTTTTCTCAAAAAATCCCAGTAATCTTTTAAAATATACTCAGTAGGTTTCAGTGTGTTTTGTATCAACCTATCCACAAATATGACTAAAGGATATGTCGTGCTATTCTTAGCTGAGGCTATTAGTCTGTAAGGGGGCTTGTCGATATTTTTATGGATTTTGGGAATTCCAAGCACTGTAGGGATGACAGGATGTTTGTTAACCAAAAAGTCATGTGTTGCTTCATTAATAGTCCCCTGGTAAAAGGAATCTTCTAGAAGTAATTGTACCTTACATTATGCTATGTTAATTTGGTTTAAAGATACTATTTCATATTTTTCAGTGTCATATCGGGTTGATAGCATATTGTAATCATATTCTTCACTGTTTACCATCACCATGTCACCCCCTTTGTCAGGCTTCATTATTAGCAGTGTGTCGTTGTGTCTTAGTTCTTTTAACAATTCCATTTCTTCCTTACTAAGATTAAAAATTTTCTTTTTAGATGTTTCATAATACTGATAAATATCTTGCATACAACAGTTCTCATAGTTCCCTATGAGAGGGTGCATAGGTGAGTTAAGTGTACTTTTCTTTTTCATAATATTATTTTGTGTTAAGTGCAGTGGGTTATTGCTGTCTTTAAAAAAACATTTTGGTGTTTAATTTTCTTGTAAAAAGTTTAAATTCAGTTAAGGTATCAGCTAGGTTGGCTTTTTTAGCTGGTACAAACTTTAAACCTTTTTTAAAAAGTGTAAAGTGTGCCTGTGTTAGGGGAATGTCAGTATCGTTAAAAATATTAAAACCTTTAAAACTCATAATTTTTCCCCCAAAGGCAATAATAATATTGTCCATCTGTACATTGTTAACTGTTAGTTCATTTTCTGGTTCTTGCACCAATGAGCTTTGTTCCCCCTGGTTCTTGCGTTTGCCCCCAGGTGAGGTTGAACTACAACAAATTCTGTTTATTCTTATTTCTGTTAGAAATTCTTTCTGACCTTCTCAATTCCATGTGTTTCCCATCAAATACCTCATCATCTTCATGATTGTTGCAAAACTTTTCCTGTTGCCTCTCTGATTCCAATAATTAAAGCCTCCTGTTGCTCCATTAACACTCTGCCTATCTTCAAATATATGTTGTTTCCTAGGGGTGGACAGATAAGACTTGGGAAGTGGGTATGCTAAATTATTGTTGTATTCTTCCTCGTCGTTTTCCAACTTCTTGTTTTTTCTTTTCATATTAATGCTCACCTGGTTTTCTACCCTATCAAACATATTATCATATTTCTCATCATACATGTCAAGTTACCATCCTCAAGTGCAGCATTGTTTAACTCATTAGCTTTGTCCAAAAGTTAATTCATACATTTGTCATTTAACCTAATGATAAACTGAATTATTCAAATCCATGTCTATCAAACATGGCTAAAAGTTCATCCAGTTTTGTTTGTCCTAGCTTTAAACCATTAGGAAACTTAAACATTCAAAGTCCTCTAGGGACTGTTTTCCTTTTAACATACTCTGATAAAAAAGCATTATCGCACTGTAAATTCCATGCTTTCATAAGAACAGTTTCCAGCACAAATGTTTGTTTGTATTCACAGTTCTAGTGTTAAAAGTCAATTCTGTGCCCAACCAGCTTTGAAAACGGCTCTGTAGCTCATTCCGGATATTTTGCACTGTCCTCTGCCCACTGTTCCGAGATGCAGTTTTGGAAATGACTAACTTAAATGGAGCACTACTTAATTTTGTGATGGATGTTGTGGAACTTGTTTTAAAGAACAACTGTATGTGTTTTGGTAACAACTTCTTCAGACAAGTTAAGGGGGTAACCATGGGGGCGAATTGTGCCCCAACCTATGCTAACCTAGTAATGTATGTATGGGAAAAACAGCATGTATTCACGTTGGGTTTTGATCAGTACTGGTTTGTTTATTTGAGATTTTTTGATAACATTTTTATTCTGTGGAAAAAACTGGTGAAATAAGGGATGTATTTGTAAAAACAATTAACAACAACTCTTTTCTGAAGTTTACCGGCTTGCTTGGCTGCAATCTCAGAACTTTCCAGATGTAAAAGGGAGATTTTAAATTCTCTCTTAAATATAGATTTAGTGTTTGGCTCCTGTGCTGCATAGGTGTTCAAAACATATGATGGAAGAGGTAAGCTGATCCAGGGAATTGCTAAGATTTTTTCAGTCCTCCTTTTCCAAATCTTCTAAGAGATTTTCTTCATTCTTATCCATTTTTGGGGACCCCCCCCCCAGAATAAACAGCCTCAACAGAATTCAGGTAAATAGATGTTTAAGAAGAAATGGCAATGTGGTATCTGAAAGAAGTATCAAACCTCCCAAAAGCGAGGAGAGTCCATGAAGTCTGAATGACTATTCAAGATATCTTGTGTCCCCCCCCCCTCCCACCCTGGCCTTTTTTCTCTTCCAGAAAGTCTGAATCTTCACTTCATTTTTTCTCTTTGGCAACAGATTGTTTCAGACATATGGGTTCTGGAAATCATTCATCAAGATTACAGATGGCAATGGGAGGAAATTCCTTCTTTCCATGGGATCATTCCTTATCCTACAGATTAGACTCTTTTGTTTACAACTGTTGTTCATCATATGCTGTCCCAAGGAATGATAGAACCAGTTTCTCCTTCCCAAGTGGTGAATGGGTTTTACTGAAGTGTGTTCCTAGTGCCAAAGAAAGAAAATGCTTGGAGACCAGATGTCCTTCTATTCCCATGTTGCAGTATTCTGCATATGGGTTTACTCCTCTAGTCTCGCATAAGTATGGCCAGTATCCAAAAGCTTTCAGTTCCTCCAAGGTGCATGAGACGTCTGACGTGGCCGAGAGTATGTGGGCCATAAAGGTGACACTGGCATGCACCAGCCGCCAGTCGTACACCAGGTGTTTTTGCTACCGCTAACATTTAATTTGTTTCATAAGTACTCCATTGGGGACCTTTTCAGTTCTTCTAAAAATGAATATTGGTTGTTCATGTCATCCAGAAAGGGTATGTGTCAGTGCAGCCACCAGATCCTTCATAAGGATGCCCACAATAAGTGCCTTTTCTGTTTGGGATGGTCGCACAACCACAAAGCCTGCCCTGTTTGCCAGGTGTTCGTGCCCAAGACACTATGTAGTCGCTTGCATGCTCTTAATCCTTACCTTGAAAACCAGTGTCTGAAGCAGCTTACGTTACGGATGAAGGGCTCCTTACACATCTCTGCAGAACCACCAAAAAAGAAGGCCAGGACCTTACAGCCTTCACCTACTGCTGAGCCTCTTGTGACTGATCCCTAACCTGTGGCCGACATCAGCCTGGTTCCAGGATCTGGACCCAGATCCACCAGTCCGGAAGTTGCAGGTACCTCTAAGGACACCGCACTATCCTTAGGCAATAGCACATCCGCAGAGGCTATTTTGGTGCCGGTTTCCAATGCTGGGGGGGACCTGCATTTTCTGAGGAACCGTCTGAGCCCACAGAACCCTTGCAATCACCGGTTTCTAGGCAGATGTGCACCTTACCACTTAAAAGAAGAGAAAAGAAGAAACATATTTCCCCCACAACAGAAAGCATGTCTGATTGGCAGGCTTTCAGTCAAAGCCTTTTCAGTGCCTTTATGGCACTGAGGCCTACCACTGTTGTTACTAGTTCCACTTCTCCTCCTCTCCTGAGCCCTAGGCCTCAGCCTACTGAGACAGTTACTAGGGAAGAGGAAGTCCTTTCAGATTCCTCAGAGGAATCAGTGTATTACAACTCTCAACTATCTTCCCCCCTTGGGATACAGATCCTCAGAGGAAGAGTCAGGGGACTCTGATTCCCCAGTTAAAGACTTGACCTTTGGTGAAACTATTAGCAGGATGAAGGAACACTTTAAATCGGAATCCTCAGAAATGATTGAGGTACAAAAGAGGTATTATGACCTCATTCAAATGGAACCCCTAGCCCATCTGCTGTTCCTCCTATCCTGCCTTTTTAGATGTCTTCTCTTCAGCATCTCCGAACCCTGACTCCCACCCTCCTGCCCCCCACAGACCAGGCAGGCTTTACAAGGTGTCTAACACTGCTAAGCATCTGCTTATGTGCCCACCTGCTGATCCTGCTACTATATCAGTCTGTATGGGCAAAGCCTCCAAACTCCTACCTACTTCCACCATTCCCCCTGCTGACAAAGACAGCAAGACCATGGAAAGGTTGGGCAAAAAGATATATACTTCGGCCACCTTGGTCTTCAGAGCCACAAACTACCAGATTCATATGGCCAAGTATGCCTTTTCCCTCTTAGAATCTGCCACCAAACACAGACTCTCCTGCCAAAGCATCACTATCCTCTCTCCTGGCTCTCTTTTCCCAGGTCACCAGACACTCTATCAAGTGTAGCTACGATGCTGCTGAATCCTCTGCTAGGTCAGCAACATCAGCATCTGCCTTGCACAGATGCTCTTCACTTCGCCTACAACCCCTGCCTGATGATTTCAGGGCAAAGCTCATTGATGCTGCTTTGGACAATTCTAAAGTAGCAGACCTGTTCAAATCTCTGCAGCAAAAAGGCAAAGAAATGCAGGACCTTAAACATTTACTGGCTTCACCAATCCCTAAATTTCACAGAAACTATCCAGCAATAACTCAGTTTATTAGGATGCACTCCCATCCTGCTCCTCCTTCAAGGCCTCATAAGCCCACAAGGAAACAACCCCGTCCAGCTAGAGCATCCCCTCCCTCTAGCCAGAGAACTCCCTTTCAGGACAGGACAGGTAGCATCTGGCTATCTGCCACCACTACCTCCTCCCCTCCTCCTTCTGTACAGCTGTCTGTTTGCCTCTCTCTCTCTCTCTCTCTCTCCCTGTTTGGATCCATCTCACCTCAAACAAGTGCATCCTGTCCATACTTCAAAATGGTTATTTTATATCCTGGATCTCCCCACCTTAGGGCGAGGCATACCACGACCACCTGCTCAGCAACTGCACCTCTTGCAACCGGTAGGGAAGGTCCTGTTAGATTAGGGTACCACAAAGACAGTCCCCTCAACTTCAAAAGGAAGAGAATTCTACTCAAGGCTGTTCCTGGTCACCACAAAGGACGGACCCTGGAGACCTATTCTAGACCCTTCCTATCTCAACCTTTTTCTAAACGTGCCTACCTTGAAAATGCTGACCCTGCCAGCCCTGTTCCCTCTCCACAAAGGACGGACCCAGGAGACATTTTCTAGACCCTTCCTATCTCAACCTTTTTCTAAACGTGCCTACCTTGAAAATGCTGACCCTGCCAGCCCTGTTCCCTCTCCACAAGGATTTCTGGCTACATTAGATATAAAGGATGCTTATTTCCACATCCCGATCAAACCCACCCAAAGGAAATACTTGAGATTCTTGGTGGGTTCCTCTTACTTGCAGTTCTCTGCCTTACCCTTTGGACTCTCCACCACATCCAGAGTCTTCACCAAATGCTTGGAACCAATGGTGGCTTACTGCAGGACAAAGGGAATACAGATATTCCCTTACCTGGATGACATGCTGATCCAGGCTGCCAGCCAAGGAACCTTCCAGGGCACATCCACTTTGTGGTGACCCTCCTTCAACCACTGGGATTTCAGATAAACCTCCCAAAGTCTCATCTTCAACCAGCTCAAGATATTAGATATAAAGGATGCTTATTTCCACATCCCGATCAAACCTACCCAAAGGAAATACTTGAGATTCTTGGTGGGTTCCTCTTACTTGCAGTTCTCTGCCTTACCCTTTGGACTCTCCACCACATCCAGAGTCTTCACCAAATGCTTGGAACCAGTGGTGGCATACTGCAGGACAAAGGGAATACAGATATTCCCTTACCTGGATGACATGCTAATCCAGGCTGCCAGCCAAGGAACCTTCCGAGGGCACATCCACTTTGTGGTGACCCTCCTTCAACCACTGGGATTTCAGATAAACCTCCCAAAGTCCCATTTTCAACCAGCCCAAGATATTGTATTCCTCAGGTGCAGGATCCGCTCAGATCTCATGGAGGCATACCTGCCCTCACCAAAAGTGAGTTAATTGACAGAACATCTCCTCCTGTTCCTTCACTCCACAGAGTTTACTGCAAGGCAGTACCTCAAATTTCTGGGCTACATGGCAGCTACCATACCCATGCTTCCTTTAGCAACATTGCACATGAGAAATCCACAGTGGTACCTTCGGTCAATCTGGAAGCAACACAACCATCCTTTAGAGCACATTGTGCCCCTACTACCCTGCCTAAAAAAGGAAATACTATGGTGGTTGGCTCAGGTGAATCATAACCCAGGACTTCCTCTCCAACCACCTCAACCCACTCAGGTCATGCATACAGACGCCTCAGACCTGGGGTGGAGAGCCACCCTCGGCCACCGAAAGGTACAGGGCCTGTGACCAAATAACCTCAAATCAGAACACATTATTGACGGAGAGATGAGGACAATCCTTCCAGACATTTCTCTCTTTCCTACAACAGAGACCACTTCTGATATACACAGACAACACCACTGTACTGTGATATATCAGCAAACAGTGAGGGACCAAGTCCTATCTGCTCTGCAGACTAGCCCTTTTGGTTTGGGAATTGGCCACCTCACAGGGAATAACCCTGCAGGTGACCTATATTCCCTCTCTCCACAACTCACAGGCAGATTATTTGAGCAGAACCAGCACAAACAACTACGAATGGATGCTTCACAGAGATGTCTTCCTGGATCTGGTCCACAGGTGGGGTATACCTCAAATAGACCTGTTTGCCTCCACCATCAACAGGCAACTTCCTGGCTTCTGAACCAGGACACCAGAACCACAAGCACTGGCAACAGATGCCTTCTCAATTTCCTGGAAGGGGAAATATCTATCTGCATTCCCCCCCTTCCCACTTATTCAGACGTTCCTGCTGAAAATACAGCAGGACAATACAAATATCTTGTTGGTGACTCCCTACTGGCCCAGACAGAGCTGGTTCCCCTTACTCCTACATTTATACAAGGGCAATCACCACAAGTTAACCACCAGAGTGGACCTTCTCACACAGTACAAGGGGTCACTAATTCATCTACAGTGGCAGCTTCTGCACCTAACCCTGCAGCTGATAGGATTCTGATCCCCTTCAGACACCTTTACAATGAGGACATGCTCAATGTCATGCAGGATGCCAGGAAACCAAATATAAGAAAATCATATCTTTCAAAGTGGAAACAATTCACTATTTGGTGTCATAAAAGGCAGCTAGACCCACTTCTTAGTGAACCCCCTCTAGTGCTTTCCTATTTGTGTGAGCTACTACAGACTGGATTGGCTTATTCATCCATCAAAGCCCATCTGTCTGCTATTTCTGCATGCCTGTATCCCCCCATTAACATCCAGACTTCCTTCCAAACTCTTCCTTAAGGGGTCCTTCACCTCAGACCCCCCAGGAAACCCTCTCCTCAACCTTGGGACCTTAACTATGTGCTTGAGAATCTTATCCTCTCTCCCCTTGAGCCAGCCGATAAAACTTCCCTAAAGCATTATACTTGGAAAACTGTTATGTTAGTGGCCCTAACCTCAGCCAGAAGAGTATCTGAACTCCAAGCCTATATGGCTATTCCTCCCTTCCTCATTTTCCACAAGGACAGGGTTACTCTCAGGATAAACCCATCCTCCATGCCCAAGGTAGTTAATGACCTGTCCCTCAATCAGGTCATACACTTTCCTGTCTTTTTACCAAATCCACAAGGAGACAGTGAGAGAGTGCTGCATTCCCTGGATGTACACAGACAAACCAGATTCTACCTGCACAACACCAAGTCTATCAGACAGGCTGACCAACTTTTCGTATCCTTCCACCCTAGTGCACTGGGGAAGGCAGTGTCCAAGCAGACTGTTTCTACTTGGATCTCCAAGGCCATCACTTTCTGCTACCAATTCCATGGTAAGTCTCTGCAGGGTACAGTTAAAGCACATTCCACAAGAGCCATGGCCTCTTTAGGTGCCTTCTTCAAGGGCCTTGATACCTCTACTATCCTGGAGGCTGCTACTTGGTCTTCAGTCCACACCTTCACCAGACACTACAACCTTGATCACATCTCTAGATCCAGGGCAGAGTTTGGAAGAGTTGTCCTTCATGGATTCCTGGAGTCTGTCTCTAGACCACCACCCAATCTTAGTGAGCTTTGGCACTCACCCATATGCAGAATACTGCAACATGAGAATAGAAGGACATAGAAAAGTTGTGTAAAATCTTACCATAACCATAGATGTCCTTCTCTTCCATGTTGGGTATTCCTTCCAGCCCTCCTTCCCCTCCTGTCAGCTAATGACTTTCCTGTCTGGATGGCAATGATATGGCATTGCTCTTACAAGGACTGGCTCTGACTGGGGCCTTCTGTTCTGAGGGCTGGTGTGTGCCGACGTCACCTTTATGGCCCATGTACTCTCGGCCATGTCAGATGTCTCACGCACCTTGGAGGGACTGAAAGCATTTGGATAATGGCCGTGTGCACGTGAGACTAGAGGAGTAAACCCATATGCAGAATACTGCAACATGGAAGAGAAGGACATCTTTGGTTGTGGTAAGATTTTACACAACTTTTCTTTCTGGATGTTTCTTTCCTAAACTAGTTTGTGATAATGCCCAGATTCAAAATGTTGCCACTTCACAACCTGTTACCTTTTCTTCCTCTTTCAGTTTTCCTGATAATTTTAGACTTAAACGATGCTTGTTATCTCATCCCTATTCATCCAGACTTTAGACATTTCTTATGATTTTGTGTGTTTGGATCACATTATCAGTTCTCTGCCTTACCCTTTAGACTATCCACTGCTCCAAGTGTGTTCACAAAGTGTCTTGCTCTGATTATAACTCATTGCAGGCTACAGGGTATCCATATTTTCCATATTTAGCTGACTTGCTTATCTTTGTAGAGTCTTTTCTAAGTGTTAAGAATGTCTCTCTTGGTTGAGAGATCTCTTCTACAAACTGGAACTCGAAGAAAACATTCAAAAATCTTTCTTGATTCCCTCAAACAGGATTGTGTTCCTAGGGTATCAACTAGACACCTCAAACAGCTTTTCTTCCCCAGGAAAAAAATAGATCTTTATTTAGATCTATTTCTAAAGTCTTCCACTCAGACTTCAGTTACTGTGACAGAATACCTCAGGATTTTTGATCTCATGGGATCTATGATCCTCCTGATACCCCTGGGAAGGCTCCATATGAGAAAGATACAGTGGTATCTGAAATCTCTTTGATCCCAGCATCAGCACCCCTTATCTTTTGAGATCCTAGTGCTGGAGTTTGTCAGAAGAGAAATCTCTTGGAGGTGACAACAGGTATCCTTAAATCCAGTTCTCCCCTTCTCCAATCCTGCTCCAAAGCAGTGAGTCACCACAGGTGCTTTTGATTTTGCTTGGGGAAAATGTTTCAGGAGGGGTAAAAGTGCAAGGGCTTTGGGACACCAAGGACAGTTGCAAGCATATAAATATCAATAAGTTGTTTGCCCTGATCAAGGCATTAAACTCTCTGAAACATCTTTGGTCTCTGGGACCTCTTCAAGTGGTTACAGACAATACCACAGTCATGTAGTACATCAACAAGCAAGGGGGAACCAGTTCGTAACCCCTTTACAGACTAGTCATGTTAGTTTGGGATATAGCATCACAGCACAATCTCATGCTACAGGTATCCTAAATTCCATCAGAGCAAAACTGTTTGGCAGACAAGCTGAGCAAGACCAGGGTAGATCCTCACAAATACAAACTAGATCAGAGGGGTCTTCTAAGATGTTATCCATCTCTGGAGAATTCCTCAAGTAAATCTCTTTGCTTCCTGTCTAAGCAATCAGCTGGCAAAATTCTGTTCCAGAACTCAATGCAAGTAGGCCTGGAAAACGGATGCCTTTTCTTTTCTTTGGACAGGAATGTTCTTGTTTGCCTTTCCACTAATATTGTAGGTACTTCTGAAGATTCAGAAGTAATCCCCCAAGATCATTGTGGTGACTCCCATCTGGCCCAGGTAACCATTGTTCTTCCTTCTTTTGTAAATGGCTAGTGGCATTTACCACAGGCTTCCTCACAGACAGGATCTACTCACACAAGACCCCCCCCCCCAAAGGACCTTTTTCTAGGAACCAATGAAGGGGATGAAAGATGTGGTTCAAGGAATCCCAGGGTTCTTTCCAAGATCCATGTGGAGATGGTTCCCCCAGAGGCAGAGGGGGGAACAATAATGGAAGATGCTGCCCACGTGGCAAAGGTGGCCTGCAAAACCAGGGGTCTAGAGACACTTTCTGTAATAGGCCCTACCAGCGCTCCTGAGTGGAGGCCTGATTGTCCCCCTCTAGAGGCAATTAGGAGTCACTTATCCCTGCACCAGAGAGCCTGGCTGGATATCACAAAAGACATTTAGGAATATTTCCAGAGGTTATATACTTCTCTTTTCCCTTCCACCTCTGGCTCTACGAAAAATTCCCAATGTTCCATCCAGTCAGTGGAAGGAAGCAGCAGTTCAAATACAAAAGCTGCTAGAAAAAACAGTCATCCTCCACACCATATCGAATCCAGAACTTACTCAAGATTCTTTGTAGGGCCAAAGAAAACAGGGGATTGCAGACCAATTTTGGATCTCGGCAACTTGAACAAATCAGTTCATCACTCAAAGTTTTGGATGGTCATGGTTTAGTCCATACTGCCCTTTCCTGGCAAGGACAATTGGATGTGCTCGACAGACCTTCAAGACACATACTATCACATAAAAATGAACAGGTGGTCCAGGAGGTTCTTACACTTCTGGCTGTGAGACAGTCATTATCATTTCAGAGCACTGCCCTTTAACCTCACCACAGCTCCAAGGGCATTCAGCAAATGCATGGCAGTGGTAGCAGCTCACTTGAGACTGCAAGAATTCTGGGTGTTTCTGTATTTAGATGACTAGCTCATTACCGTCCTGACCAGGTATCTACACATAACAGCAAGACACCAGGTACTCCAAACTTGCTGCCTTTTGGGGATCACAATAAAGTACAACAAATCTCAGTTGCATCCATCACAAACACTGGAATTCATAGGAGCACATTTTAATGCAGTATCTGTGACAGCTTCACTTCCCTTGAACAGAGTTCAAACTTAAAGATTCTAAGCTGCAAAAATTAGTCAGAACATCAAGATTTCAGCTCGACTAATACTTCAAGCCATGGGGTCAATGTCAGCAGTCATAATTCTTGTCTCTCTGGCGAGATATCATATGAGAATTCTTCAGTGGTTGCTAGCATCCCAGTGATCAAATCTTTGCCAGATGTCAGTTCAAGTAAAGATCAAACAGACATGCAAGAGATACCTTTGTTGTGGATAAGGTCAGACCAGATTTTACAAGGCTGTTCATTCATTCTCCCTCAACCCAAAGCCATAGTGACCGTGGACGCTTCCCATATTGGGTGGGGAGGCACTTCCTGAGAAAAATAGTAGGCCAAGGCACTTGGTCCCCTCGAGGAGGCCAAGTCCTGGAGATGAAAGCAGTGCCTTTAGCATTGCAAGCTTTTCAGGATACTACCTCTAGGAACAATTGTGATCCAAAAGGACAATAAGTCAGTAATTTGGTACATCAACAAACAAGGAGGAACCAGTTCTTATCCTTTATGTCGAGAAGCCCTCAGAGTGTGGCAATGGGCGATGTCATCCAATCGCTTTATGATAGCAGCACACATTTTTGGGAAGTCCAGCATGATAGCAGACAAATTGAGCAGGTCCATTCTTCTACCCCATGAATGGTCTGTCAACAAAAAAGTGATGGAGGTAATTTTCCGTCAATGGGGCCAGCTTTGCTGCGATCTTTTTGAGTCTTCTCTAAACAACAAATGCAGCAGCTTCTTTGTCCTAATCTCCTGAGTAGGGGAATCACTGAGGGATGCGCTGCTCCTCGATTGGCCCTCTGGTCATCTCTATGCTTATCCACCAACCCCATTGATTCCCAAATTCCGTCATAAAGCAGCATGATTGAAGAGCAAAGTCATCCTCATTGTACCTTACTGCCCTTGACAAGTTTGGTCCCCTTTCCTTTGACTTCATCTAATTTACCCACCTTGGATTCTGGATCTAATTCCAGACCTCCTGTTTCACCCAACAGACATGTTTCACCCGGATATCTCAAACCTAAAGCTGACAGCGTGTTTTTTCCACTTCCCTTTATAGCCAGACAATCTGTGCTCTCATCCCCTGGTCGTCATATACTGTTTTCGTCCCATAAAGCTTGCACTAGAAAATGTACACGAGTAAGTGGGAGAGGTTTGTTTGGGCACATCAAAAAAGTATCAACCCCTTTTCAGCCCCTGCACAAAGTGTACTAGAATTTTTGGCAGAAATTTTTAATGAGGGAGCTAGCTCCTGTACCATTGAAGTTCAATTAGCAGCAGTCTCTAACTTTTATATAGGAGTTGACAATTCTTCTTTAGCTTCTGTGAAGATATGCAAGACCTTTCTAAGAAGTATTATTTTATTTAGACTGCCTTTTAAAGATCCTTCTCCTCCATGGGACTTAACCCTCGTTTTCAAGGCCTTAGTCTGTTCCCCGTTTGAACCATCTGCAAAATGTGATCTTAATTTTTTGACCTGGAAGACCTTATTTCGTGTTGCTATTACTTCTGCCAGGAGAATTTCAGAACTCTGAGTGTTGTCCTCTATACCTCCTTACTTGATTTTCCATAAGGATAGGGTGATATTAAGACCCAACCCTTCCTTCTTTCTTAAGATGATGTCACAATTCAGTATCAATCAATCTATTAACTTGCCCATTTTCTTCCCAAAATTCCAAAGTAAAGGTGAATACATGTAACATATACTTGATGTTCACAGACTGGTTAGTTTCTACTTACACAGAACAAAAAACATTAGAAAATCCAATCAATTATGTATACCCTTTGCAGATAAACTGGGCAAGTCTGTAACAAAAGTGACAATGGCAAGATGGATTATGGACTGCATAGCCTTTGTTTACAATAAATCGGGCATGTCATCACCAAAACCCTTAAAAGCTCACTGTGCAAGATCTATGGCAACTTTGTCAGTATTTTTGTCCAACTATTCCATGGATGATATATGTGCAGCTGCTACTTGGGCTAATCCTCACACATTTATTACTCATTACAAATTGGATCTGGTCTCAAGGTGAAGAGCAGCTTTTGCTTCAGCTGTGGTCAGGAATATCCTTCCTTAGAGTCCACCTGGGATATGCAGTAGCTGGGGACTCTGTTCCAGTGGTTGAATGGATGAAAATTGACAACATCAGATAAAGAAGTTATGTAATTACCATAATGTTTCATCTGCGTTGTCCATTTTCATTCTTCCTCATCTTCCTTCCTGCCAACCCCCAACCTTTGTCATCATGGACTTCTGGAAGAATGAGATACTATTAAGGCACCACTGTGTCTTGTATGGACCTCCAGATACTGACTTCATTTGTTAGGTACATTATTCAAATAGTGGGTATTTATGTCATCTAGCAAAGATCTGAAGGATGTTAGGGGCTGGTGCGTTGTGGGTAGGGAGGAGCTCGATAGTTTCAGTTGACCAAGAGCTATAATAACGGCCGAGTTGTATCTGAGGATTGGATCTGAACCCAGTGGTTGAGGAAGAATGAAAATGGACAGCACAGATGGAACGTTATGATAAGTACATAACTTCTTTTTTTGCAATGTTTGTGTGAGTTACTGTCCTATGGCCTTCTTTATTTCTCTATCAAGGTTTGTTTATCAGCTATTTCAGCATGTCTGCCCTTGGATCCTCCTCTTTCAATGCAGTCTCAAGTCAAAAAGTTCTTGAAAAGGGGTTTTGCATAAGAAGCCTCCTAGAAAACCAGTGCCCCTTCCTTGGGATTTTAATTTTCTGTTAGAGGTTAAAACTTACTTAGTTTGAACAAGCTAATCTTGCTGACTTGAGGTTCTTAATATGGAAACAGTTTTACTAATTGCTTTGACGTCTGCAAGAAGGGTATCTAAGTTGCAAGCTCTTATGGTGAGTCAACCCTATATCATTTTCCACAGGGTTGAGATTTCTTTGAGAACTAATAATTTTTTTATGTCTAAAGTGGCATTCAAGTTTAGTTTAAGCCAAACTATCCATCTTGACTTTTTCTTTCCTGAACCTAACATAAGGGAGAAAGGATATTTCATACCTTGGATGTCCACAGACAACTCGCGCACTATTTTGACAGATGATCTTGAGATCGTAGGAGGAAAGGACAATCTGTATCAAAACAGACCATTTCCAAATGGTTGTCTGAGGCTATTAACTTCTGATATATGCAGCATAACAAGTCATTTCTGGGGGGGGGGTCAAGACACACTCAACCAGGGTTTTGACTTCGTCTATGGCTTTTTGGAAAGTTTTTGGAAAGGGTTGGATTGTAGAAGTATTCTAAGAACTGTTACTTGGTCCTCCATACATACTTTTACAAAGCACTATAACCTTGATTCCTTCTCTAGGTCTAGATCAAGCTTTGCTAGGACCATTCTTCAGTAGCTGCTCCCTCCCTCTATCCCCCTTGTTTTCTGGTGTTTTTTTTTTTTTTTTATGTGAAAGTATAGGCATATTTTTTTGTTGTACCTAGCATTGTCCTTTCAGGGCTCAGCTTCCCTCTTTGTGCTGGTAGAAAATCTCTGAAGGGTTTCGAAGCAAACTTTTCTTTTAGTCAGGTCTGCTTGGGTTGTGTGGCAGGTTGGGCATATTGGAAGATGCCTGAAGTTTTGGAAGCTGTTTGACTGTTTTATCCTTGGTGGATATAACCCAGATAGTTAAGCTTACTGCAGCAGTGATCATTCAGACATCTGCTATTATTGCAAGATGCAACTTGCAGAACTGTACTGTGTTTGCCCTGATCAGAGTACCCATCTATCTGAATCATCTTTGGTCCCTGGGATTTCTTCCAGTGGACACAGTCAATCATCAAAGAAAGGGGAACCAGGTTGTACCACATTTGCAGATTAGCCATGTTAGCTTGGGGTACAGCTTTACAGCACAATCTCACTCTGCATGCATCCTACAGTCCATCAGAGCGAAATTGTATGACAGAAAACACTTCCAATCAAAAGTTCTTAATCTTCTAGACTTGGTTGCATACTTGGGAGCCATACGTAAGTCCTCCCATTGTTTTCTTGTGAATTGCTTACTCATTCTCTCCTGCCATTCTTTTCTACCCCCCTCTGATTCCTGCAGTTATCATGTGATATGTTATATGCCCTACAATTTATCGCTTCTTTAACAGCAGTTTCTGCTCTAGGTTCAGCTGAAAACTCTACCAGAGCAGGTCTTTCACATAGGATTCCCCTATCCCCTTTTCTTTGCTATACCGTGATATCAGTCCCTAGTAAGGGAGGCAGTCTCTAGCTTGCAGTTAAAATGTCTTCTTGGCCTCTCCCTGTTCTATTACTTTCCCTCTCTAGTTATTTGCTCCTAATACATTGGTTCCTTTGCCAGTTTTCTCCAGTAAATTTCAGCTTCCTCTTGCCTGTTCTGTGTACCCCTAATTGCAGTCATCCCTATTGCCAAAATCTCCTTGCTCCATTCTTCTGTTGGCTTAGTTCTTAGAATACTTTCTGCTACTTTATGAGTGTAATATTTTTTTATAGTTGCTGTTATTCTCCTCAAGGATCTGCATCCAATTCTCTCCTTATTTCTTGAATTTCTCCAGTTTCATCATCATCCCTTTCCACTTTGATTTATAGCTTTCTGCTTGTGGTATGTACATGTGCCTTAACCATGTAGTGCTAAAACATCCCTTTCATATCAGGTAATCCTAAACCATCTTGTTCTGGTGGAAGGATCACATTATCCTTCTTGATGCTTACCATCTTCCCCTACCAGAAAATTCCTTCAAAACTGTAATAACTATCTTCCATGACTTGGTCTGACTTGTATATAAAACTAAAGGAAATAAAAACATTTTCACTGTTTGTATTTTGCTATCCATATCCATAAGTTAGAGCTTACAGTTTATCAGTTTTTGTATTACCTTTTGTTTAGTGACTTCCCACATGTAATTAGCTGCCATAACAGAACCGTTTTAATCTGTACTCCTGAATTCTACATTTTATTGTGTCCCCATAAATATGGGTATTGCTGGACCAATTCATGTGTGGGTACATAGTTTACAGCAATAGCCTTTGTTTTATCTTCATTAATTTTATATCCCAAACGACTGGAAACTCTCTAAAGGGGTGCCACAACACTGAGATTTCCTTTTCTAGTTTTATCAGATATAGTTATCTGCAAATAAAGCCAATTTTTCTTGATTTCCATGCTAAGTATATCCTTGAATTTCTGAGTCCCTTATTTTTTTTTGCAAGTGGCTCTAAATGCAAAGCAAAATGACAAAGGGAAAACAGGACACCCCTGCCTGGTTCCTCTGTTCAGGCACAGCTTGTTAGAGAGGAACTCTCCTTTAATTTTTGCCTCCAATCCCTCATATATCCTCCTAATTAAACGTATTATTGTATCAATTGCCCTACCCATAAAAATTCCAGCTTAGTCTGTTGAATGCTTTCTCTGCATCAAGACCCACCAACAACAGTGGTATTTTCTTAAACTCTACTTCCCTATGAATCATCATTGTTCAATTAATGTTATCAGATATTTGCCTCCCCTCTCCAAAACCACATTGATCCATATCTAGTAGGTTTTTGGAACACCTTTGCCACTCTTTTATCTTTTAGAGACATAAACACTTTAAAATCATCATTTAAAATTGATATGGGCCTATATGAAGCTGTGTCTGATGGGTCTTTACCATCTTTAGGTATTACAGCCACCACAGATTTCTTCCAAGATTTCCCCTCCTTTTACAGTATTATTAAACAAAACCTAGATCTTTATCACTTTCTTCTCCCCTAGCTTCTAAACTTCCATAAGAATGCCATCCGTTCCTAGAGACTTTCCTGCAGATTGGTTGTACGTCACCATTTTTATCTCATCTTCCTCTGTCTTAACTGTTAAGTGTTGATTCACATCTTCCTATAATCTTGGCATACTTAAATCTTCCATAAATATTTCCATTAGCATTCTTTCTTGATTTCCATATTTCTTTGCTTTATACAAACGTTCATAAAATTTTTGAAATGTCTGTAATACCTCTGCAGGATATCTTGTTATTTCTCCTGTTATAGTCTTCCTAAGTTTGTCAACAACACTTTCTACTTTCTGTTGTCTAAATCATTGTACTAAAAGTTTTTGTGCTGTGATGTTGCCATCAAAAATCGGTTGCCGAACAGAAATCTTTCTAAACTCATGCATATTAACCAGATACTTTCTTATTTTCTCTTTAGTACTCTATATTTGTGCCTTCTTGTTCTATGACATTCCCTGTATTCTGCAACATTGTAACCTTTGTCAGCCCCTATAAGTAGTTCATATTAATTCTTAATCATATCTCTTTTTCTTTTATTTCTACCCTGTTTTGAAAGTCCGCTTTCATTTCATCCCTCTCTCTAGCTTTGACTTCTGAAGAAAGTTCTATCATTCAAAGTAAGTCTTAGATAGTTTTCATTACCCATTCCTTAAATTCCTCTTTTTAACAGGCAGGCAGGTAGGGAAGCACTAGTGCCTCATTTTTACTTCCATTACCCTTCATTTTTATCTTAGCTGTTATTGGTGCATGATCTGAAGTAGTTATGGGATGTGTGTCAAAGCTTTCAATGAAATGCATATTTTCTTGTGAAATATAATTTCTGTCTAGTCTAACCTGGCTATTGTACCTTGGAAAATAATATGTAAAGCCTCTTTTGAGTTCTTACTACTGAACCCATGTCTTCCATACCACATGTTTTCATAATATTCTTCAGAAATCTAGCCTGTCTTATTATATTTTCCCTTCTAGGTCCTCCAGATACATCCTTACTCTTGCAAATTAAATTCCAGTCCCCACCTGTAAGAAATATCCATTGCTGAAAGCTGATTATTTCTCCCAAAAATTTCTTAAGCTCCATAATAGCAGTTTGAGGTGGAATATAAATACATGCCACCATAGTCCTCCTGCCTTGCCAGTAGCCCCTTACCACAAATCTACCATTATCTTAATTTTTTTCCTCTTCTATCACTATTGGAGCTCTTCAAGCAATTAGTATAAGTACACATCTTTTTCTTTGGCCCCAGTACTCTGCTGAATATCCATTCTGAAATCCTTTCTTTATCAAATTCCCATGCTTACTTCTTTCCAAGTATGTTTTCTGTAGCATAGCTATTTGCACTCTGCATTCCTTGATGTAATTCAGTACTCTTATGTTTTTGTCTATACCTGTGAGACCATTCATATTCCAAGATAACATGTATAGTGTGGCCATTATAAGAAGTTATTCCCACCTACTGTATTTGACAACATTTTTTAAATGTCTGTTTTCAGATTTGTGTTACGTGCACCTGCTGAAGTATGGCAAGTTGAACTTTTATACGGTTGTTTCTTGTCATCTCCATTTGAACCTTTGTTACATTTTACAATACTTTTTGAACAAGAACACTTGTCCATCTACCTACTTAACTGAATAAGTTACTGGAAACTTTAACAAGTTGTCTTTCTTCCTCCCATAGGGAGGGTATCAGAGACAGAGTCTCCTAGAATTGATAGCTAAAGTGATTTTAGCTGGACTTATCCTTTATACTCTCCATCCACTCATTCCTGAGGATAAATAAGCAGATGAGCCTTATCTTATTTCAGATACCCCATATCACCTCCTGCAGGTGTCAGAACTGCTAGCTGGACTCTGCTCACCTAGGTCACAGTCAGGGCTTTAGCCTTCTATGCCAGCGGAATGATTTCTCCTGTTAAAGGATTACTGGCACTTGAACAAAGGTCAGAAATCCATATGCAGCTCACTAATGCAACTCCACCAATCACCAGTTCACTTATGTTTATAGACTCAGCTAAAGCCATTGCATGGCCAGTTATGGTTTTAATAAACAGATTTTGCTGAGTGATCTACTAAGTACAGCATCATGCATCAACAAATTTGTACGTTTAGCTCATTCCTTCCAGCACTGCACCAGCCATCGGCATGCAAGATAAAGCAGGTTGCTAATTAATGCCCAGAGACTTACTCTGCAGCACGTGGGTTAGCTTGATCCATGCCTTTGAATCGTTGAGTATAACTGTGATTTGAATGGGCTTTACAAATGCCTGCCTAAAGGATGTATCTCATTGACTAGCAGGCCACATCAATGGTTATACAGTAGATGTTATGACGTTTGTGTGTTGGAATACCTACAAAAGGAGGAGTCTGCCGCAGAATAAGGAAAGGAGCAACAACCATGTGAAGTTTGACATGACATCCAGAGTAAACCAAAGACCCTCATCTGCAGAACTCTGCCCCATTCTTTATAAAGAATGTGAAAAAATGTTGAAATCACACAAGATAAGGTATGGAGCAACCACTGAGACTTTTGAAGCATGGGTGTGGCTAGTGATTTAGGGCACTGCTGCCATAGATAAGACACCAGTGTGTAAGCCTGCATGCACTGATCACCATTTACATGGTTTGTAGCAGATGTTTAACTGGGTTGCAGCTCATACAAAACAGAGCTTTTTAAAGTGAGTTAGAGATACAACACTGCTGTTCAGTGTTTTGTCACCTCCTAGGAGTAGTTGTGCTTGTTATTTCTGTAATGAAGTCAGCTCAGAATTGTCTGAAGACATATTTTTTTAGCTTATATGATGCAAGTTAAAAACCATTCCAGGCTTGTTAATCTTGTCTCTTTTTGTTAAACAATGCCAAATTTGCTACCCAAAAGGGATAACCCACAAGTGATGATTGCAACAGTGAATACACTCGAACATCTACATTTATAGTAAGTGTACACAACTGTACTTTCTGTGAGTGAATAGGAGGTTAAATAGTGTTGGTTTCATGGCTCAAAAGGCTAGGCAGAGATCTCCATGGAGGAATCTGTAAAAGATTGAGTACAGAGAAAGGGCTGACCAACTCTTCTGATAACTAAGATTTTTGAGGCCAATGATCTTTTTAGTTAATAATCTCTGAGCTCCCGCAAGTTGTGTGATTTTTTTAGACAAATGTATTCCAAAAGGTACATCGTAGTCAATAATGGGTCTGATAAGATATGAGTTAAGGGAAATTAAGAAAACTTTGGATATAGTGGAGATGCCTTTAGAAATTAGATAAGCCAGATAAAAGGCTTTCCGAACTTTTGTGGAGACATGCTCGACAAATGAGAAGAAATTAATAAGAGTGCCTAAATCCCTTACAACAGTGGCTAATTTGACGGGTGCATTACTTATATGGTAAGTAAAACACATCCCTGTTGAAGTAAGTGCCGACAGGTTGGAAAAGAAAGACAGAAAACACAGGAGCAGAGTGACTGCTTTGTCTTTAAACTTCTTTTTGCAGGGGGCAAGCCCCCCCACCCTCACCCCGCACCTATATATACCAACTTTGAGATCGACATAACTTGGAGAAAAGGGAATTATGAGAAATGGCATCTCAGACTTAGTATATGTAGCTGTAGCTGTGGGTGGAGTAACATTTGCAGTAAATTTGTTAGCTTGGTATTAGCTATTTCCTTTGGGTCAGAGAGTGTAGTATTATTGTAGACTAGCTCCAAACATTGCTGGGTGTTAGTTCTCAACTTCCTCACAGAGAGAAGAATTTGTAGTTGTTTTTGGTTTTAATGGCTATTTTAAGTTAATACTCAGATTTGAGCTTCCTTATAGTTTCCCTTAAGCTCTTTTTTAACACCTTTATTAAATTACCACTTAAGGCAAAGGTTAACATACAGCAACAGAAAACAAACCATTTTAATGTTTTTCCATTTAAATACAATATGCATCTCATATATTTTCTTTGTTACTCTCACTCCTCCTCCTGAACATTATTATGCATGCATTGTTCCCACAATTTCCATTTACTTCTATGTAATTACTTTCTTCCCTTTTCTAAAGATCCATCTTCCATTTTTTTTTTTCATTTCTTTTAACAATATTCAGTACCGCAAATACAGCTGGTGTAGACTTGGATTTCCATTTTCTAGTAATTGCTTTTTTGGCAGCCAACAGAATTAAATTTAATAAGGCCTTACTATGGCAAGGGAATTCAGATCCTGCATCCCAGCTCAAAAGAATAATTTCCTTACTGACAGCCATTTGCTCACCAAGTATTTCTGAGTACTCTGTAAGGAATATATAAAATCCGTGAACTCGTTGCACTCCCAAAATATATGTTTCCAGTTACCTTTTTCTTCTCTGTCACACCTCCAGCATTTGCTGTCTACTTGAGAAAAAGTCTTTGATGTCTGCTTGGGGTATAAAAATATGTATGCAAACACTTTTAAGCAAAGATCCTAAACCTTCTGGACTTGGTAGCATACTTGAGAGCCATACGTATGTCTTCCCATTGTTTTCTTGTACATGGCTTTTGCAGTCTGTCTCCCCAATCTTTTCTAATCGCTGATTGATTCTTATGGATAGCATGTGGTATTTTTATGCCCGGTGGTGCAGCGGTAGCGTTGTCGCCTCACAGCAAGAGGTTCTCCTGTTCGATTCTCGGCTGGAGCGCCTTCTGTGTGGAGTCTGCATGTCCTCCCTGTGGTCGAGTGGCGTTCGAAAGACATGCATGACTGGGCATGCCTTAGTTGAAGGTTGGGCGTCGAGCTGGCACCTCAGCACTGTAAAAATCTGCCACCAATCATTAGTGGACTGGAGTTCCGCTGTATCGACCCCTAACCGGGAAAAGCCGAAAGAAGAATAAACATTAATTATCCCTTTTTAACAGCAGCTTCTATTCTAGATTAAACTAAAACCTCTACCAGAGCAGGTCCTTCACATAAAATTCCCCTATCCCTTTCATTTTACATGTACTCTAAGGTCATGCCCTGGAAGGGAAGGCAGTCTCTAGCCTGCAATCTAAATGTCTTCTTGGCCTTATCCCACTCTGCTACTTTTCCTGCTTGAGTTATTTGCTCCCAGTATCTTGGTTCCTTTGCCAGCTTTCTCCAGTAAATTCCAGGCCCTCTTGATTATTTTCTGTACCCCTACTTGCAGTCATCCCTATTGGCAAAATCTCCTTTCTCGTATTGGCTTAGTTCTTAGAATGCTTTCCGATCCTTACGAATATAGTATTCTGTATGGTTTTTATTGTTCTCCTTAAGGATCTGCATCAAAGATTCCACTCTGTCTATTTCTTGAACTTCCCTCTCACTTCATCATCATCCCTTTCCACTTTGAATTATAACCTTCTAATTGTGTTATGTATATGAACCTTAGCTGCATAGCTCTAAAATATCCTTTCTAATCAGGTAAACCTAAACCACCTGGTTCTATTGGAAGGATTAACTTATCTCATTTAACTCTTGCCCTCTTTCTCTCATGATAAATTCCTTCAATTCTTTAATTATTGTCCACAACTTCTCTTCGGGTTGATAAAAGTATGGGTGATCCTTATACAAGACTAAACGGACTAAAATCATTTTCACTGTTTGTGTCTTACTATCCATATCAATAAGTAAGAGTTTCTAGTTTCTCAATGTTTGTATTATCTTTTTTATAGTCTTCTCCGACATATCGTTAGTTGCAATAACAGAATTCTTTTTAAGCCATACTCCTAAATACTTCATCTTATCATGACCCCATAAGTACAGGTATTGCTGAACCAATTCGTGTGTGGGTACATAATTTACAGCTATAGCCTTTGTTTTATCTTCATTAATTTTATACGCCGGAAAGACTTGAAAGTTTCTCAAAATGTTCCATAACACTGAAGTGTCCTTTTCTGGATTCATCAGATACAAAATAATATCATCTGCAAATAAAGCCAAACGTTCTAGGTTACCATGCCAATTATATCCTTGTGTTTTAGTATCCCTTATTTTCTTTGCCAGTGGCTCTAAATATAAAGCAAATAACAAGGGGAAAAGAGGACACCCCTGCAAGGTGCCATTGTTCTAACTCAAGATTATCTGAGAGGAGCCCACCCACTTTAATTCTTGCCTCTGATCCTTCATATAGCCTTCTAATTAACATTATTATTGTATAAGAGAATGCAAATGCTTCCAAGCCCTATTCATAAAATTCCAGCTTACTCTGTCAGATCCTTTCTCTGCATCAAGACCCAACAGCAGCAGAGGAATTTTCTTACATTCTGCTTACCTCTGGATCATCATCATTCTGTTAACATTGTTAAATGTTTGCCTCCCCTCCAAAAAAACACACTGATCCACATCTATCAATTTTGGCAAAACCCTTTACCATTCTTTTAGCTGGTATAGACATGAACACACTATAATCTTGGTTTAAAATTTAAATGGGTCTATATGAATCTGGGTCTGAAGGGTCTTTGCCATATTTAGGTAACAACAGCTTTCTTCCATGATGTTAGTGCTTTCCCTTCTTTTAAAGTACTGGTGAATAAAGTCTTACAGATCTTTATCTCCTTAAGCTGTTTGTTAGTTTAAGTGTGCTCTTAAGATAGGTAGAATGAGGCCCTTTAAGCATTTTCTTTGCCTTGTTATGTAATTTATATATGTGGTTATTCCACTAAAGGGGTTTGTTTTTAAGTTTCTCACTATGTTTGGTGTGGATGGGAGCTGCCTTATTAATACAACTATTTAAGTGGGTGTAGATGTCAAAGGCATAGGTAGCAGCTTGAACAACGGGATCCTTTGGAGAAGGATTACAGCAGAATTTATTTGGGTCATCAAGTAACTGAAGAAGATTTGCTTTTGAGGTGTCCCTAAACAGAGCTATTTACAGGAGAAGTACCACCAGTTTTAAGGTAAAAGGTGACTAAATTATGGCTTGATTTAACAAGGCATGCTGCTACATAAGGAGATGTGCAGGAAGTGGTCATATTTGAGAGAATTATATCAAGGATATTTGGGCCCCTAGTAGGATGGCTAACTATTTATAATGTCTAAGAAGCACAGGGCATGCCAGTCATTTGTAGTGTAGGTCAGCCAGTTTATTGATGGATACTCAAAGTCCCCCGGTAGAAAGGTCTTTGGTTTAATGGGAATTTTAGCTAATGTGTTAAGATAACTATCCTGCTCATAAGGGGACATAGAGGGTGTGCTATAGCTAGCTATGAAGTGTTAAGTTGTCTTTCTTATGGTGATTTGAACTTCTAGGTGTTCAAATGCTTTTTCCCTAACAATGTCTCATGGGGTGATGTTATGCTTGACAAATACCGATGGTTCCCTACATTTGCCAGTAGGTCTGAAGATGTGATAGGCATCATGCCCAAGAAAAGAGGGAGTGCTTTCATTGCTCTGAAACCATGTTTCTGTAACTACATACATATATGAACGTGTTCATGTTGCAAGAGAGTGAAGCCGCGGTGGTGCAGCAGTTAGCGTTGTTGCCTCACAGCAAGAGGTTCTCCCGTTCGATTCTTGGCTGGAGTGCCTTCTGTGTGGAGTCTGCAGGTTCTCCCCGCGGTCGAGTGACATTAAAGACATGCAGGTAGGTGCGAGTGTGAATGGGCGTGCCTTCGTTGAAGGTTGGGCGTCAGGCTAGCAACTCGGCACCGTAAAATCCACTGCCAATCATGAGCGCACCGGAGTTCTGCTGTGGCGACCCCTAACCGGGAAAAGCCGAAAGACTTCAAGTTGCAGGAGGGCCTCAAGTTCAGGCATTTTTTGTTAAGACCGCTGGCATTGAGTGCGGTAATAATAATGTGTTCCAAATAAGAATTCACTAGGTTGGAATAGGTTGGGTGGACTTTATCTAAAAAGAGCACTATGGGAACAGTAAAGGCCTTAGTCAGAATATGAAAGCCTTGATAAGAGAAGTGCAGACCATCCCTGGCAAAGCAGATGACACGTACTAGTTCCCCCCTAGAATGACATCAGCTGCATAGCCAGTTATTAAAGCCAATTATGTTATCCTTGAATCCAGGCATCATTCTGGGTGATGGCATAATACCACTAAAGACCCGTGTCTTTCCTGCCACAGACATGCTTAGCAAGCTCAATCTTTTTCTTCTGTCTGTCCCTCTGGTTAGAGCATCTAAGAGTATTCACACCTACATAGACCAGTTTCAGGTTCTAATCATATTTACCAGGATGGTGGGATTTAAGACCTCTTGTTGCATCGTGGATCCTGGCTCCAGAAAGACAGCTGTTATCGTATTCTTATCCAGCCTGGTGAGGCTGGTTGTCCATATGTCTTACAATAGAGTCCGCTATTACTAAAACATTGCCATGGTTTGATGCAGTATCAATGGGCCATAAAGGCTTGGAGTCTGCACCCTTGTGACTTTAGAGGAATGCGTCCTAGGTATAGGTGTGAAAAGTGAAGGTGGGTGTGCTGCTGCGTGAACTAATGTCTGTGGATTCTTAGTCTTTAGCCTGGAGGTTTAAGCAGTATTCTTTTTGCAAACTCAGCACAAACTGCTTTAGTGGATGTGCTCTGTGCTGCTGTGCTTACCATAGGTGTTCCGAGGTAAGAAGGCAATGTCCAAGTTAAGTAATTACTTACACCTCTCACATACTAAATCATTTTGATGTAGCACTAGAGAGTTTTCAGTAAGCATGAGGCAGTTACTACACTGCATCACAATGCTTAATGCTGTCAGGCTAAATAAAGAAGGGGAAACAACTGACTGAAATCCCATACCGTCCAGAGCAGATGAAGGGGTATAGGATAGGTTTTGGTGAAAAAAGAAGAGGATGATTGACAGGGCTTGAAAAAAGATGATAAACTAGGATATGGCTAAATGATAAAAGAATGAGATGTGACTACGGTAGTAGTTGCAAATGCAAAACAGAAATGTAAAAGTGACAGACTATGTTGTCAAAGGAAATCAGTAACAGTGGCATATTTAAGCAAATACAGTTACCCTGTAAGCTAATGTGGTCTCTACCTAGCCAGCACAAAAAAATGAACATTGGGTTGTCTTAATCAATGGATCTGGATGTTGTAACTGCAATAGCTACAGATAACTGTACATGAATAGTTTCACGTGCAATAACAGTAGAGCAGTCAGACAGGTAATAAAGGTAACACTGTACTCTCTAGTATAGTTCTGTGGAGCAGTAGCTTTAAGTACAGTAGCAGTGTAATAATTAGTCACAAGCAGAAATGCAAAAGCACTAATGATCCAAAAGTGTAGTTAGTAAATGAGATAATACATATATAGCTTGTGTGAGTAACAGAAAACACTGGAGTATTGTCTTAAATAAGGCCAGCAGTGAATAAAATTAAAAAAGCAGCATGACACAACAGTGCAGTATTATGTCAGCAAAGCAAAAGTGAATAATAGTACAATATCAACAGGGCGCAAAAGAACAATGCTATTTAAACTTAGTTACAAAAACAGCAAAACAAAAACTCTAATTTCAGCAATGTGTCCATGACAGTGCAGTTAATAAGTTAATAAGCTACAAAAGACACAATGATTTCCCTGCATAAAATAAGGCAGTTTAAAAATCAGTCACACTAGAACAACAAGGTTGTGAAAAGATGACATTGAAATTTATAGAACAAAGATGAGAGGTTCCCTTTTCCCTTTCCTGTTGTAGACTAGCCACTTTTGTTTGCTACCTTATAGAATAAAGGCTGCATTGCATTGCTGTGCTGGTGCAGTAGTGTGCCAAAGTAAGAAAGTCTGCTGGTATTAAAAGTAATAAAAGGCTTTAAGGCTCTGCCCTGCCGATGCCTGCCATTCAAAATACAGCCAGCATTCTTGCAGAAACTCCAAATCAAGCATTTCAATATCTCACTGGAACCCTTGCGAGGGTAGCGGTCACATGGAAGTCTCTGCTCTCACCAAAGACTGGAACACTGCAGATCCAGTCCTAGGCAGCCAATGAAGTCCTTGTAATTTGATGAATCAGGAGGAGTCCAGATCGAAAAGGGCTTTGTTGTCTTCTTCTGTGTAGTCTCTTTTGTGATACATGAAATATCTTGTTCTGTATAGAGAGTGATTTGTTTTCACTGTTTGCTGTCCCTGTCTGTCAGTTGTCAGCCCCCTCCCTGGCCAGGTGGCCCATTCATTCCCCATCACCAGGGTGAGAGTTGGCCAGGAGGGGCCAGTATTCCCCCAGTAAGGGTGCAGTTGTGATGAGGGTTGGGAGGTGACATAAAGGTTAAGGTGTTTGCTTTACAAGCACAAGATGCAGAGTTTGATTCTCACCTTTAAGAGAAATTGTCTAAGCTTGAAATGGCCAAAAAGGGCAGTTAGCCTAGCACTTAACCTATGATCATAAGTATTTATATAGAAGCTAGTGTATTATTACCGTCATTATCACAAAAAGGTTTGAACAAATGGAATGACATGATTTCATATTAGTTTGTAGTAATATTTCCAATGAGTAATATATTTCACACTGTGAACAGTGAGGCACTTCGTATTGGTTGAGCAAGTGACAATCACAGTACAGGTATGTGTTTAAGAAATGCACATTCAGATGCCACATTTATCTCCGTAGATGTAAAAAGTATGGGTTGTGTGTAAAAGGTCAGTGTTGAATTGAGGTTTCTCCTATCCCTTTTCTCTATAGCAGGAGCAAGCTGATTCTTTCAGCAAGCATTCTTTTAGTTTATTTTTAAATGCTTCTGTGGTACTTTCTTGTCTGACTTCTAATGGGTTGTGGTTTCAGATTGCTGCTGCCAGCTCTAAGAATGCACTTTCACCTATTGTTTTGATTTTGGGCTTGATGAGGGTAAGGTTCTACTCATTTGCATCTCTTAATGTTTAGTTTTGTTGCTTTTTTTTGTAGTTTTGTTCTTAGTAGAGGGCAGTATCCTAGCTTAAAAATGTTGTAGGTTTGTGTGGAGAGTAGCAAAGTTGTCCTTTCATTAAAAGCTGGCAGTGACGGGTTAGTTGTTCAGTAATTAAAGCAAATCTGTAAATTTTATTTATTGCTGTTTGACTTTTTTGTGTTACTTCTATAATTGATGTTAGTTAATGCAAGACCATCTTCTGTTTTTGGAATTAGTACATTCCTGACTATGGCCAGATGCACAGTGGGTGTGACAGTTTATGCTGTCCTTGGGTTTTGTTGATAATGTCAATATGTTTTGAGAAAGAGAGATATAAGTGTAATTTTAATCCTAAGTGTTTCTTTTCTGTTACAGTTGGCAAGCATCTGCCATTTTTATAGGTTAAACGTATGCAGGGATTTTTTTTTTTTTTTTTGGAAGCTTTTGTGAAGTTCTGGAAATCATAATGCTAGATATTAAGGTATTAATGAGAAGTTTGTTGCTGTGGGCACAGAGGCCCAAGGGGGATATACACAGAAGGTTCTTTGACTGGAAAAGTAGTTATTTCAGTATTTCACAAAACAAGAACCAATGTTCTTCTTTCAGCTTTTCCCAGTTAGGGGCCGCCACAGCGGACCTCCAGTCCGCTAATGATTGGCAGTAGATTTTTACGGTGCCGAGGTGCCACCCTGATGCACAACCTTCAAAGAAAGCACGCCCATTCACGCATGTCTTTTGAACGCCACTCGACCGCGAGGAGGACATGCAGACTCCACAAAGAAGGCGCTCCAGCCGAGAATCAAACGGGAGCACCTCTTGCTGTGAGGCAACAACGCTACCGCTGCACCACCGCGGTATATAACCAAGAACCAATACGAAAGTCAAAGATAAAACCAAATCAAGGAAGAGCCACAGCCTTGCAGCAGTAATACTCTTTATTAAGCGCTTTCGTCAACGTATAATAAATGATTTCATCAGAATAAATCCAATCTAAATAATCGTATTTAAATAGTGTTTAAAATCAAATCACATGGTTAAAAAATCCAATCAGTACCCAGCGTCAATTTCACTACACGGGTTTTTGAACCAGAAATTGCATATTTGTTTAGCAAAGGTTTCAATTTTGTGCCTTCTAGGCATTCTAGCCTGGTGGAGGTCATTTTAGATCTGAAAGTTTTTGTAAGAAATTTAAATTTTAAAGTATTGTTTGATCACACTATGAATATGGACAGCAATATGGTATTACGCAAAAAAAAGCTTATATAACCCACCCCTAGTTAATTGTTTGGTGTTTTTCGAGAAAATGTGTGATTTTGACTTTAGAGCCCTTTTCAAGGGCAACGATAAGTTTACACACAATTTATCTGAAAATGAAAGGGATTTATTGATGAAACTTTGTAGTGATAAACTGATACGGGTTTTGAAACCCGACAAGGGGGGAGGGGTAGTTGTGATGTTTAAACAAGATTACAACAATAGGATAAATGCTTCGTTATTAGAAGGTACGGTGTATGAAGAGGTGTCTAAAGGTTTTATTAACCTCTCGTACCACAAAATTGACTTCATAGTACAAGACTTACCTGATCAAGAGCTCGTTGATGTTGGTTTATTAGAGTTTTTAAAAGTAAAATTTCCCAAAGTACCATGTATCTTTGGCATTCTAAAGATACACAAGGACAAAATAGATCCTAGTAACACAAATAGTTCTCCGTTAACAGGATCCAATAAAGGCAGTCCCATGAACCGATGCTATATACCAAACTAATAACAGTAGTTCTCCGTCAAAGACTGTTCAGTCCACAAACAAACACGCACTGTTTTTATAAAATGTATTGAATTACAATGCGATTTGGCGCTTTCATTTCCCATACAGGAAACTTCATCAGAATGAAATAGATCCTCCTATCAGACCAATTGTTAGTGCTAATGGTTCAAAGACACTATTCATGGGAAAATACATAGACTGTGTTCTTAAGGAAGTGTTGAAAGAGGAGGAACATATATGCGTAGACTCCTGGCATTTTTTAAGCAAATTTAACAACTTGCAACATGACGTAAGAACTATGTTTTTAACTGTTGATGTTGTTAATTTGTACAGTTCTATTCCACACCATTTGGGTATTGAATGGTTTGAGGAATTCCTATATGAAAGTTCATTATTTGGCAAAGACCAGGTGGTTTTTCTTGTTACACTTATGGACGTTAGGCTAAAAAAACAATTTTGTCTTTTTTGAGGGACAATATTTTCTTCAGAAAACAGGGGTAGCAATGGGGGCCATATGTGCCCCCATTTTTGCAAACATTGCTATGTTAATGTGGGAAAGGAAGTTCCTTTTTAACCCCCCCTATATACATAAATAGAATTTGTATTTACGCTATATATTTATTTGCTTATTTATTTATTTTATTTTACATTTGTTGACCGGGAGAATCAGACTGGATAAATGTCCATTTTCAGCAGAGTCCCGGGGAGAAAAGCTCCAGAGTTTGTACATATACAAAGGCAAGCAAACACATACAGAGTCATTTAACAAATATAGAGACCAAGTACAAAACATAATATATTAGAAATACATAGAGAAAAAATATATATTTTAGCTGCCAATTGTAGTAGCACGACACATTAGTTGTATGTCCAGTAATTTCTACTTGAATTAATGAGAGTATGTATAATTCACCCATAGATATGTGTGAATTTAGAATATTGTGTTTGAGTATGATGGTGTATGAAAGAGATGGGGAGTATAGTGAGCAGTAGAGAGCTTTCAGGAGTATAGTAAAATTCCTAGTAGATGATGTTTGCATATTAAGAAAACTAGTACATACAGTAAATTAGTATGCAGAGGTTGATAGAGAAAGTCCTGAGGGAAAAGCAGGTTGAGAAGGTCAACCTGGGGGAAGGCATGGGCATTGTTTATTATAGCAATAACCCACACCTGGGTGTGGGTAATGCTGGATTTACCCACGGTTGGCGTGGTTTGGTCACGAGGGCGAAGCCTGAGTGGCCAAACTAAGCCAACCGTGGGTAAATCCAGCATTACCCACACCCAGAAGTGGGTTATTGCTATTGTACAATGACATTATTTAAGAAAAAAAATAATTACTTTTCTTAAATAATGGCATTGTATAATGCCTCCTTGCTGCCCTTCCGCAGCAGACTGTCTGGTATTCTGTGGCAGTTCTGATGTACTGCGCATGCGTATACCTACGCAATACATCAGAGCTGTGGGCAAAAGCAACGGAGAAAGCAAGATCTCTGTTGCTTTTTACTGTTTCACTATGTTAAATGGGTTTAACATAGCGAGACAGCTTTAAAAAAAGCAACGGAGAAAGCAAGATCTCCGTTGCTTTTTACAAACTGTTTTGCTATGTTAAATGGGTTTACCATAGCGAGACAGCTTTAAAATAAGCAACGGAGATCTCTGTTGCTTATTTTAAAGCTTTCTCGCTATGTTAAACCCATTTAACATAGCGAGACAGGTTTAAAAAAAAAAAGCAACGGAGAAAGCAAGATCTCCGTTGCTTTTTACACACTGTCTCGCTATGTTAAAGGAGTTTAACATAGCGAGACAGCTTTAAAAAAAGCAATGGAGATCTCCGTTGCTTTTTTTAAACCTGTCTCGCTATGGTAAACTCCTTTAACATAGCGAGACAGTGTTTTAAAAAAGACTTATACTAATGGAAAAAGTCTGGGCGACCGGACCTTTTTCCATTAGTATAAGTCGATTTACAATGTGTACGCTGACCAATCAGTGTGCACATTTTGGAATATTAATGGGGGCTCATGGTATAATGATAAATAGGTGTTCCTTTAGTAGTTGTTTAAACTTAATGACAGAATTTGCTGAGGTAATATCAGGGGGCAGTGAGTTCCAGATTTTGCCTATGCAGTTAGGAAAGAGGGAGTCTCCTGCTGAGTTTTTGGTTCTGGTGATCTTGATTAAGGTCCTGTCACTAGAATGTAGTTGTCTTGGGTTTTCGTGTATTTTAAGTAAATTAGATAGTGCTGGTATTTTATCTGGATAAAGTAGGAGTTTTTTAGCGAAAACTAGTTGGTGGAATGTAATGAGATTTTGAAGTTCAAGCCACTTTAGTTGGTATAGTGAGTGGCAATGATGTGAACGATAGGGAGCATTTGTGGCAAATC
Source organism: Protopterus annectens (assembly GCF_019279795.1). Taxonomy (NCBI): domain Eukaryota; kingdom Metazoa; phylum Chordata; order Ceratodontiformes; family Protopteridae; genus Protopterus; species Protopterus annectens. The sequence goes on along the minus strand of NC_056739.1, from coordinate 1,723,135,455 downwards.
TGGCAATTTGATTGTAACGTGTCTAGTTTTGTAATTTCTGTTTTGGATAAGTTGGTGAAGACGAAGGCAGGGTAGTAGCAGAGTTTGAGCCATAGTAATTTTAGTCTGTTGGTTTAGGTATGTTTTATTTTTGTACAGACTGCCTAGTTTTCTGTGCATGTTTTTGATGGTATGATTTATGTGCAAGTCAAACTTCAGTTTGTTGCCAGTTGTAACACCCAGTAGTTTTGTGTGGGAGTCTGAAGAGATAATGGCACCATCATTAGACATAATACTGAAAGAATCAGTGTCTAAGTTGGATTTATTTGGTTTGAAAATTAGTAATTTGGTCTTTTTGGGGTTCGGTAACAGGTTTTTACTGAGAAACCAAGCTTCAGTGATTTTGAAGACTTATTGGGTAGTGGAAAGGAGTGTGAGAGGGTTGGTGGCTGAGAAGACTAGTGTTGAGTCGTCAGCATGTTGTATGACAGTTGCATCTTGGGTGTTCTTGTTGAGAATGTTGATGAATATGGAAAGTAATAGAGGGCCTAATATTGATCCTTGTGGGACTTCAGTTGTAATAGGGAGCAGGGTGGATAGTTTGTTATCCCACCTAACTGCGTGCTATCTACCTATTAGGTAATTTTGAAACTAGGCTAGTGAGTCAGTGGCTAGTCCAAGGTCAGTGTGGGAGTCAGGAAGTCTGGGATGGTTGACCATGTCAAAAGCTTTTGTTAGGTCTAAAAATATGGCTGATGTTAGTTTGCCTAGATTCCGGTTCTGGTTGATTAAGTTGGTAAAGGAGAGGATGGCAGTTGTACTATGGGCTGGTCTAAACCCATGTTGGGTAGGAGTGAGAAGTTGGTTTTTCAGTAGGTATTGCATAAGTTGCTGATAAATACATTTTTGTAATATTTTGGCAAGTGGGGTAATATGGCAATAGGGCGATAGTTGGTACGGTCTGTACAGGTCCCACCTTTGTGTAGTGGGGTGACATATGCTATTTTCCTGATTGTGGGAATTTTGCTTTGTGTTATTGATATATATAGACAATTTGTTTTTCTTATGGATTGGAGATGTTAAAGACATTCAAGAATTTATGTCTTACATTAATGGTACTACTGATTTTTTTAAATTTACGTATTCATATAGTTTTGACAGCATCAACTACTTAGACATTGTGATTAAGAAGGAGTCTAATTCATATTTTTTCAGTGACCTTTATAGGAAGCCCACCTATAGTAACAGCTTACTACATTATCACAGTAACCACATAATACATGTGAAGAAAGGTTTGGTTAAGGGCCAGTTAGTTAGACTTGCCCGTATGGTTACTAAGAATGATGATTTTTTTTTTCGATGTAGTGAGCTTATGGAGATGTTTAGATCTAGAGAATATCAGTCAGATTTATTAGTTTATTCAATGTAGTTTACACTAAGAGAGAGAAGGGAATCATCATACCATTACTAAACAACAACAGTGGAGTTTCTTCTATTTGTACAACTGAAACTTCTTTACCCCAAAATAATTTGTATAATAAGGACTATAAATGCTCTTTTGTCACTAGATTGTCAGTGGACCATCAAAGTATACATGACATCTTAAACAAAAATTGGCATGTTTTTCAGGGGTATGAGGGTATAGCAGAAAAACTAGGATCTAGACCATGGTTGGTGTTTAGGAAGGGAATTACTTTTAAAAACTTGTTAGAAAACAAGGGCACTGTTCCCCTTCCAAATGGGGTTCTAGGTATGAGAAAATGTGGGTTTTGTGCCCAATGTTATCTGGTAAAACACAGACAAAATTCAAATTAATTATATCCACATAAAAATATCAGGAAAATATATATATAATACCCTAGGAGTCGTTTATGCTGCACTGTGCTCAGAATGGAAAGGTTTCTACACTGGAAAAACCAAGAAAAAGCTCAAAGAAAGAATGTATGAGCATGCAAGGGACATAAAAAAATCATAATACTAATAGTGCTTTATTTAGACACATATAAAAACATCCTACACAAAGTTTAAAGTTTGTTGTAATAGAAAAAGTACCCCAAGATCACAGAGGTGGACCATGGGAAGACATTTTAGACTTCAAGGAACTTTGTTGGCAAATTAGACTGAACACACAATAAAACCTGGGTTAAATTATGGTATTAGTCTCAGTAGTTATTTAAAACTGCGTTCTTATGTTATATAAGATGCAGTTTTTTTATAATAATCTATAAGTACATGTTTTTTTTCATTACAGTTTTATATCTCATTTATTGTGTTTGTTGTATATAATATTTCATACTTAGGGTAGGAAACATAATGTAGTACTTTGTATTTGTAAGTTATTAGTTTTGAGTAAGGGTAGGAAACATAATGTAGTACTTTGTATTTGTAAGTTATTAGTTTTGAGTTTATTAATTGATGCTGGGTTTTGATTGGATTTTTTAACCATGTGATTTGATTTTAAACACTATTTAAATACAATTATTTAGACTGGATTTATTCTGATGAAGTAATTTGTTATATGCTGACAAAAGCGCTTAATAAAGAGTATTACTGCTGCAAGATTGTGGTTCTTCCTGGATTTGGTTTTATCTTTGATTTTAGTTATTTCAGTATACCCAAAATGTCCTGCATTCCAAATAGCTTAGGAACCATTTGTGGCAGGACAAGCAAAGTTGAACTTCCTTACCATATTGAGAAGGATGTGACTGGCCACCTCAAAGTTTTTTGTCATGTCTATGAACAGGCCACCTATTAATTTAGATTTCAGTCATACTGCTGTTCCATACATTGTCAGCAGATGTGTTCAGGGCAGTCCAGGTGTTGAAGTAGTTGTAAAATCTGTGTTACTGGTTGCTGAATAGCCCATGTTTGTTAATGTGTTCAAAGATTTGTTTATAAATCTGTTTTTCAGGTATTTTTGTGAGGGGGCATAACCTGGCTATTGCTCTGCAGTCTTTGCAGTCCTTGGGGTAAGGGGGATTAGGTAAATGGATAACGACTACCTGTTTGAATAATGTGGGAATATTCCAGTAGAACGTGAAAAGCTGAATGTATGTGTTAGGGGTATAGCAATATGGGTGGCTACCAATTTGAGTAGTTTGGAGTGTAGTTTAGAGTAACCTGGACTGCTTTTATTTTTTATGCTAAGACATTTTTTATTTCTTTATTGGTGGTTTATCTGAGTAGAAAATAGGGGCAAAGACAGACAATGTATAGAGCTGGGGGAGTGGGTTTTGGTGGATTGAGATATATTCATAAAAAGGTGTGTCATTTGGCTTGGGGGGGTTATTAATTATATCCAGAATCGTTGGCAGTAGGAAATTCCTGTAGTTATTGACAACATTTTGGCTTCCATTTGAAGATGTAAGCAAAGATAAGCAAAGATGTCTGTAGGGAGTCTGTATTATTTCCTGTGAGCAGTTTAAGTGTATTCCTGAAAAGTGTTGAATTACCTTGCCACTGCTACTTCTCATTTTTGAGGTTGGAGGCCAAGGTATGCATTATGTAACATAACATTAGTTTACTGCTGTTTTCAAGCCTCCCCAGATTTGTCTGTATTCAGCATAAGCTCTTTTAAATTGTATTTGAACCAGTGGCATTCTTCTTCCTGTAAGACTTATTTTTACTAAGGGAAAAGACTGCGTCTTTTATGAGGGTTTATTTTTCTAGGAAGTAATTTAGGGTGAGATTATTGAAGAGTGGAGATCAGTCCATAGAAGTTATGTGGTTGCTCTGCAGGGTGGTTTTGGGTTCTGGGAAAGTTCTGTATGTAGCAGTATGGGATGGTTCATTTTGTTCTGATGGACCATTTTGACAGTACTGGGCAGTGGTCACTTAAGTTGTGAAGGGGGATATTAATGTTAATGCATATATGTTTTATGTTGGTGATGATGAGGTTGGGAGTGCAAATTTTAGCTTTTAAGGGGTTAGGGCTGGTAGGCTGTTTGATTTTCAAGGTTGTGGTGTATGACCATTTTATTTAGTGGGTGTGGGGGTGAAATATTGAAATCACGAAGGATAATGGTATTGTAGGGAATACTTGAAGGGAAAATTTCAATGAGCAGTTGTTAGAGAATGATGACGGGGGGTGCAAGCCACACAGAGATATGAATGCCCCCATGACCTGTAAGTGCTGGGGCAATTAAGATCCAGTTATACGTATAGTTTTGATAGCTATATGTCATGGTAACCCTTTTGATAGTGTGTGATAGGTTATTGTGGATTAGTAGAGCAGCTCTACCTCCTTACCTTTCATCTGGTCTTTTAATGTAGTAGTGTGAGTGTATAGAGACTGAATGTATTACGAGGGGCAAGAGTTATCTTTTTTTTTGTCAGGTTTCTATTATGGTTAGTATTTTTTTCTGTATGTAGCCAAGTCTGCAGGTTTTGCATTTATTGCCAATGCTATCAATGCTTATACATGCTATTTTTAAATTCTTTGAATTTTCCTTTACTTTGTTTAGGGAAGTGGGAAGAGTGGTCAAGTCATTTCGGTGTTTGAAGGTATTGGTTAAGTTGATGGTCCCATGAATATTCCTGCTAGCAGAAGCTTAGCTGGTTCAACCACCACCCCAGCCACTCAGCTGTTCAAGTGAGCAAAAAAAAAAGTGGACTTAAGAGGTGGGCTGAACACTGTGGCTTATTTATTAAAACAATGCTTGTGGAGATAATGATTTAGGGGTAGACTTTGGCTGGTGGGATTTCATTTTGTTTATGTACTGCTGTAGGTTGGGGATTAAATGGAAATGGTATAGAGGGAAAGGGGAGTTGTTTGATGGGGTATTCGGAGGTTTTCTCCTTTACTGTCCCCCATCCCTACTGTATGCACTCAACAAGATGAAGGGTAGTGGCATACAATGGGATGATAGCAGAGGATGTCCTCCTCACTTCTGCAAGGGGGCATTTGTTCCCTCCATGATGTTCATCGTGCGTACAGCTGCAGTCATAACAGATGGGTTTTCCTGCCGTCAGGCGGGTCCTCGGTCGGCCGAATTCCAAAGTCTAGGTCCGGCGTCGGATGTCGTCGCTTCTTCCCTGACGTCAGTGCGACAGGGGTATAAAAGAACCAGCCGACGCCATTTTCTTCAGTCTTTCTTGCTGCGCGGTGCTCGAAGCAGAAGCAGTTCGCATGTGCTGGTCGGCCAGCTCCTGAGATTACAAATATTTTTCAACCGAAGTCTTCTTGAAAGCTAAGTACCCCGTTGGGGAAACTTTTCTTGCCTCAGACCGATGTCAGACAAAGTTAATAATTGCATTTCATGTGGGAAGCAAATACCGCATAAGGATTTTCATTCCCTCTGCATTCCTTGCTTAGGCCCAGACCACGACGTCTCGGCCTGTCGTTTTTGTGCTACATTCAACAGACGCACTATTAAGCATCGGGCGGAGTTCGCCCAACACTATTTTGGCAAAAAATTTAATTACATTATGTCGTCAGATGCTCCGACTCCAGTTTTGAGTAAAAGACGCAAAGATGAGGACCAACATACGAGGTCCGCGACTTCTACCGACACCATGCCAAAACCGACTACAGGTGGTCTGGTTCTCAGTGAGGCGCCTACGCAGCCCCTGACTACCGACGACACTTCATTGGCGGTGTCTTCTGTGCCCGAGGTCGCAGGCTCTTTGGCCCACACCCCGACTACAGATACCGAAGCCACTCTTGGCGGTGAAACTCAGAGTTTAGACAGGCCTGCCACCTCTCAAGGTGTCTTCAGGCCTTCCTCTTCTTTTTCCATCAAGGCTTTCACTAAGTCTAAAAGCAGCCATGCATACTAAAAGACAAGCCCCACAGGGCCCTTCTCAAGGCCCCATGCCTAAAAAACAGATGCTCAAAATGGCTGAGGATTTGATTACTCTTATCAGGGGTTCTCAACCCCCCCCCCCCGGACAAAAGGCCCAGAGTGGAGGAAGAATCCCCCTTCTCGGACCAGGCCTCCATTATTTCAGAACATTCTGAAGACCAGGAACATTCATACTCTCCTTTTGAAGATTCTGATGCAGAGGTGTCCATTCCCTCTGTCTCCCCCCCTGAGGATTACTCTTTTGGGGAAACCTTGCATACCTTGAGGGAATACTTCCACTGGGAAGGCCAAGAGTACTCAGACTCCAAGAAAAGGCTTAGGGATTTCCTCTTGCTCCCTCAGCACAGGCCTCTGGCTATACCTCCTGTCTTAGACATTCTAGATGATGTGTATTCGGAGGCCTGCCTTAACCCAGATTCTTTACCTCCAGTCCCAGTCAAGCCTGACAGGTATTACCGGGTTCCTGACTCACACCAATTCCTATACAAAAGCCATGCGGCTGACCCAGAAACTATTTCACAGGGTCCCAAGGGAATTAAGGCCTCCACTGCTAAAAATCCATTACCTTCAGAGAGAGATTCCAGAGCTTTAGAAAGGTGGGGGGGAAAGGTATACACCTCGGCCACCTTAACCATGAGGGCATTAAACTGTCAGTTCCATATGTTAAAGTACCAACAGTTTCTGTTATCACAGTTGAGAAGCAAAATGTCACAACCTGAACAACCAGACTTGAAGGAGTTGCAGGATTTGATACATAGTGCAGAACAAGTGGGTAAACATACCTTGCAATGTGGTTTTGATGCTTTAGAGGCCTCATGTAGAGTTGCTGTTACAGGATCAGTCATACGTAGACATGCCTGGCTCAAAGAGCAAACCTTACCAGATCATGTCAAAGCTAAATTACTAGATGCCCCTCTGCAAAAAGATGTATTGTTTGGTGTTAAAGCTGAGGAGGTGTTAAAGAAAATGGAGGAAAAGGCAAAATCAATGCAAACAGTGAAAGATTTCCTACAGGTACAACCTCCACGTTTCAGTAGAAATTGGCCTTCCAAAAATTGGTCCTTTCCAGCCACAGACAGACCCCAAAGAGGTAGATACAGGTGCCCGAGGGGCAGAGGGCAATCTCAACGATCGTTTAGAGGCAGACAATGGCAAGCACCTACACAAAGAGGTGGTGAGGATAGTTCACAGCCATTCAGAAAGCAGACCCAATGACTTTCCCCTTTGCATGCCAAGCAAGGCTCAAATGGCAGCACCTTTAGGTGGAAAACTGGCATTATTTCCGAAAAATTGGCATATTGTCACAAAAGACAAATGGATCCTGGACATTATAGACAGAGGATACAGATTCCACTTTCACACCCTTCCAAAAATGAGAGGCATGCCAAACCTGCCACACAATCAAAGGGCAGAGGCACAAAAACAAATTTCAGATCTCATGGACATGAAAGCTATACAAGAGGTACCTGCACAAGAACAGGGTCAAGGTTTTTATTCCAGACTATTCCTGGTACCAAGGAAGGGAAAAGATTGGAGACCTATTTTGGACCTATCCATCCTAAACACATTTTTACTCGTGCCAAAATTCAAGATGCTCACATTACAGCAGCTTCTTCCCATGCTGGGCAAGGAGTCTTGGCTGGTAACATTGGACCTCAAGGAGGCATACCTGAATGTCCCAATCAGACAAGATTGCAGAAGATACCTCAGATTTCTTGCAGGTTCAACCCATTATCAATTCTCTGCATTGCCCTTTGGCTTATCTACTGCGCCCAGAGTGTTCACGAAATGCCTGGCATCAGTAATTGCCTACTGCAGACTTCAAGGGATACAAATATACCCATATTTGGACGACTGCCTGATCCAAGCGGACAGCAAGCACATACTTCTGAAACATCTGGCTTTTGTAATAATGTTGTTGAATTCTCTGGGATACACAGTCAACAAAAAGAAATCAAGGCTAATACCCTCACAAACAATAATTTTCCTGGGTGCCAGCTTGGATGCAAACACCCAGATGGCCTACCTCACGCCAGAGAAACAAGGGCAACTAACTCAATACTTCAGAAAACTGGCAACGTTCACCAGGCTGACTGCAAGGAAAATCCTGCAGGCTCTGGGATTCATGGCATCTTGTATCCTACTAATCCCATGTGCAAAGCTGCATATGAGGAAACTTCAATGGTACCTAAAAAACCTATGGTCTCAACACAGCCACAGTTTGGAAACAATAATACCACTGATTCCATGTCTTCAAAAGGAATTTCTGTGGTGGGCTCAAGCATGCCAAAGAAACACAGGTCTCCCATTCTGCAAGCCTCAAGCAAATCAAGTCATCACAACAGACGCCTCGGACTACGCCTGGGGGGCGCACATGACAGATCGGTGCATTCAGGGCAAATGGTCCCAAAAAGAAAAGCACCTACACATCAATCAAAAGGAAATGCTAGCAGTAATAAATGCTATTATAGCTTTCAAAGACCTACTGCATCCAGGTCAGCTATTGATAAGGACAGACAACACCACAGTTATGTGGTACATAAACAAACAGGGAGGAACCCATTCATACCCCCTATGCAGGCTAGCCATGTCTCTTTGGAACATGGCTCTGGAATTACAAATCGAACTTCAAGCACAGTACCTGCCAGGCAAGGAAAACACGCTGGCAGACAACCTAAGCAGAAATATGACAGATCCACACGAATGGAAGTTGCATCCTCAAGTTTTTACAAAGATAATTCAAGCATGGGGAAGGCCAGACATAGATCTCTTTGCCTCCCACAGAAATCACCAATTGGCAAAATTCTGCTCAAGGACCTTTCATCCACAGGCCTGGAAAGTGGACACACTCTCTTGCAGTTGGACAACAATGACAGTTTATGCCTTTCCACCTCTTCCTCTGCTGCCCAAAGTTCTATTAAAAACCAGAGCAGACAGACCAAAGATGATTCTCATTGCTCCAGACTGGCCAAGACAACACTGGTACCCACTCCTGAGGAGCCTGACGCATTCCCCACCATGGATCCTGCCTCTAATGCCTCTTCTACTGACTCAGCACAACTTCAAAACTCTTCACAGTCAGCTGAAAACACTCAATCTAGCCGCATGGAAGATTCCTTAAATTCACAACAGACCCTACTCTCCAAGGAGGTGCAGGATGTCATTTTGGAGGCCAGAAGGCCTTCTACTAGAAAAGCCTACTCCGCAAAATGGAAACGGTTTTGTGCCTGGAATGAGAAAAAGGGTCAGAATCCTGGAATACTGAAATTACCTCAAATATTACAGTACCTAGCTGAGATGCTAAGCAGTGGACTTTCATTCTCCTCCATCAAAATCCATGCTTCAGCCATTTCTGCAGAATACAACACTGATCCTCCTTTATTCTCTCACCCCCCTCTTAAGACAGTTCCTCAGAGGGGCTAAGAATATAAAACCCCCAAGGAAACAACCAGTACCTGCTTGGGACCGCAATTTCATTCTAGAAAAACTGACCTTGCCTCCTTTTGAGCCAGCTGCTTCAACAGAACTGCAATACTTGTCCTGGAAAACAGCCTTCCTTCTGGCTATCACTTCAGCTTGCAGGGTTCGGAACTACAAGCCCTCATGGCTGTGCAGCCTTTCATCATTTTCCATCAGGACAGAGTTTCCTTACGAACCAATCCGTCCTTTATGCCAAAGGTAGTATCCAGGGTAGCCTTGAATCAGGCTAGCCACTTACCTACCTTTTACCCTAATCCTCAAAACAAAGGGGAGAGACTACTACATTCCTTGGACATTCACAGACAGCTGCATTATTATTTGGACAGAACAAAGCCTTTCAGAAAATCAGAACAACTCTTTGTGTCCTATGCTACAGGAGCTCAAGGGAAGCCTATTTCCAAACAGACAATCTCAAAATGGATAGCCCACTGCATACACTTTTGTTACTCTTTTCATGGTAAAACTGTACCTGCAGGCATCAGATCTCACTCCACAAGGGCCACAGCTACCTCTGCAGCTTTCCTCAGGGAGGTTCCTACCAAAGATATTTTGGAAGCAGGCACTTGGAGTTCTGTGCATACCTTCTCCAAGCACTATCACCTACCATTATACTCCAAATCTAGAGCAGGCTTTGCCACTGCAGTCTTGCAGGGCATCCTGGCTCCTCCTAGTTCCACCTAGTGCCTACCACCCCATTTTTAGCTTTGGGATTCTACCCATCTGTTATGACTGCAGCTGTATGCACGATGAACATAGTACAGTTTTGTACCTACCATAAATGTAGATGTTCGAGTGCTAATACAGCTGCAGTCCAGGTTTCCCTCCCTCCTTCCCCTCTTGGGACAGGCCTAATGGCTAACACCTCCTCATACAACCTTATTGGGGTATTCTTTTATGGTGTATTTGCTTGCAACTACTGTTTTTTGATTATATTGCATTGTATTATTACATAAATTTATGTATTGCCTTCCTTCTGGGGGCACCTGACATCTGGGGCAAAAAAAAACTGAAGAAAATGGCGTCGGCTGGTTCTTTTATACCCCTGTCGCACTGACGTCAGGGAAGAAGCGACGACATCCGGTGCCGGACCTAGACTTTGGAATTCGGCCGACCGAGGACCCGCCTGACGGCAGGAAAACCCATCTGTTATGACTGCAGCTGTATTAGCACTCGAACATCTACATTTATGGTAGGTACAAAACTGTACTTTTCCCTGCCCCACCACCCCTGAGGCACAGATGGTGAGTTTTCTAGTCTCCACCAGGATGATAGCACCTCCCATTGAGTCACTGTGTGCACATAATCCATCTCTTCCTCCTTCCTGGGAGAAGTGAGAGAGAGCCACACCCTTTCACTTCTTCCCCTCCCACCCTAACTTCTTCACTACTGGGTCTGCTAGTCTAACCCCAACTGCCTGAGATCCTGTCAGGAATCTGTTTTCCTGTGTCTCAGAGCCAGAACTAGAGAGCGTTTTTTGATGAATGTCAAAAAGTAAATAAACAAGGCTCACTGGAGGCCTAGATTCCTACCTCATCATATTTCCATTGACTTTTAAGGCTAGTCTTGATGATTGGATGTATAGACAACATTTTAAACCAGAATTATCATGTACAGCCTATTCAGTGGAAAGAGTTTTAAGTGTCTTTTTAAAGCTGCACATGGCAAGGCATTTTATGGTTCCTGTGACTGCTTGTCTAGCATTGTTTCCGTGTTCTGTACCCTTAAGGTAGTTGCAGGAGAGGGTCAAGAGTTATGACCTTATATATGATATTGATTTCTGGCGTAAGCCTGGTTTGCAGTAGGTTTATAATCTTACGGATTTGCCTTTGTCTTTCAACACAATATTCTGCCAATCATTTGCCTACAGTGGTATTGATGCTTTCAAAAATTTCTGAATTCAGTGTACGTGCTTATTTTTACTTTATGGTTAAATGGTTCATAGTGATAAATTTCATGAAACATCTAAAGCTAGCATGATATTTTATTATTATGGCACTCTTTTTGCGTGAATAAAGCTTTTAAACACAAAGCTAGGTGTAGGGCAACAAAAATATGTGCTAGGATAACTGTTGTCTTCGTACATTTCTTGAGTAGGCTGAATTTGCTTATACAGAGAAACAGAGGTGAAAAGTGATTTCCGTTAGTGTGTATGCCATAGTTTGTATGTGTAAGAAAAAATGTATCTGTTTTACACTCAAACTGTGATCTCTACTTTATCTCCTGACAGAAAATTGGATTCCTGTGCCCTTCAGGAAAAGAGCAAAATATCAAATGGGTAATGTTGGAAAATTCTGAACCAGTGTCTACATTTGAGTGGAATATCCTGTCCATCACTTCACCAACAGTACAGCTGAACCCCAGGTTTCGTAAGTAGACTGCTAATGCATTGAAAGAATGAGCAGATATTGCAGTGCAAGTTACACTACAACCATAAATCTGATATTTCAGGAAGATGGACTTGTGGCCTGTAAGCAATGACCTCTGAAAAAAAAAGAGGTGTTTCTTCACACATACTAATAAAGTGAACTGTCTGTGGATGGGTTGTACTTGCTTAATAGGATTTGAATTGCTGGTTGATTGTTTTGCTAGGGTCAAGTCAATGTTAACATTTCCTTTTCCTACCTGCTCCTTGATTGGCATGATTGCAGGTGATGTGGACATGTGATAGCTCCATGCACCTTTTTCAGACTGAATATGAAGAGAGTTTGTAGGTCATCTTGCCACTAAGCAGTTGCTGGCAAACACCATCACCATTCTTGGTTTCACTCTAGGGTTGGGTAAAAGTATGTATATATTAGGTTTGCATGTATATCATAAGGAGCACTAATGCAGGGTATCATGAAATGAATGGCTTTAACCAAGGTGGATGCCAGCATTCCAGACCAATCCTTTCATCAGTCTGTTGTCTTTAGTGGTGTAAGGTTACAGTATTGCATTGTGGCAGTTAGTGTATGTCTCAACTATAAAGCAGAAAGAACTTTGTAACTTTCCTTGTTATTCTTTAACATATTCTTTATCAGAAAAATTGAATGGTAATTATTTTGAGGATTTTTGCTAATTATGACCACCAGGAGAAAGGGAGTAATGTGCTGTTTTGGCAGTTTAATCCCACCATTTAAAGTATTTGATTTGCTTAGGGGAAGATCACAGCATAACACTGTATACTTCTTAGCCAGGAAAGTGGGGAATTTATAAAGTTTTCTCAAAGGTTGCTAGATCTCTGCTTCTTCTTCTTCTCCTTTAGCTATTCCCCCATTTGCTCATAAAAAAGATAATTGTAATCACTTAAGTAGAGAAAAGATGAAACACAGGTAGTACCATACTAAAATGTAAAATCTGAAAGTTATAGAGCCTTTGGAGGTATGTTATGGACAGGTCTGTCGTATTAGTTGTTTTGCTGTAAATAGCAAAGCACTTTCCTCTCTCTCTGCTGAAGTACATATTTGTGCACTTACATTGAGAGGTAAATCTCACTCTGTGCCATTTTCCCTGTTACGTCTGAGTTCTCAGTTTTGAAGCAAACTATGTCATTAGCATTCCTGAAAATTAAGATGGTGTCTAATATTAAAACTTTTTAGCTTCTGGTGACAAAAGTCCCCAAATGCTCAGGGCTGGCTATATGTTCAGCAGCATTATTCTTATGTAGCTATGGAGATTGTCAGCATTTCTTTCAGTTCCTTCTCATACCACTCCTGCTTGCTGTGGTACAGCTAACCTGCAGCCCAGATCTGGTCAGGTTAGCTTGTCTCTAAGCTAACTGTACTTTACAAGGACAGAACGCCTAACACCGAGATACACACAAACTTATGTCATGGGGTTAAGCATGAATGTTGTGGATTTTTGAGACATCTCTTGCTGTTTTATAAGTACAAGAATACTTTTGTTTAGTTCAGAAAGTAGATTGTTCATTTAAAACTGAACTCAGTGTATTTTCTTTGGGTGCTACCCCATCTAAAAAAAGAGAAATGTACAACCTTCTCCTCCTATTGATTATGGGAAAAGGATAAAGAGGAGTTGACTTACTGAGTTCAGATGTTCTGCTCTTTAGGTTACAACAGTTATAATGATGATACGGAATCCTGTTTATCTTGTAACCTATTTGAAGGTGTTCTCTTTGAGAAAATTTAAACCTGATGTAGGGCCACTTCATTTGGTCATCACAAATAACTTGCTCTCCCAAAAGAAAGTACATTCAGCTTCTAAGGGTTCAGTAGCCTAAGCCACCAGCAATACCATCAATTATAGAGTTATATGAAGATATTATTAATGAAACTGTCACAGAAGTAGAATATCAGGCACCAGTTCCAAAACAAAAAAACAGAAGACTTCAGGAAATTACCTAACACATGCATGAGAATAATAAACTGTTATTAAAAAGCACACTTGAATATCAGTGAAACCTGAAAAGCATGTGTGTGACCAGATTATTGAGTAACAGAACCTAATTTCTAAGATTTAAGGTAAGAGAACCGAGACATCGCCATCTTAAAAAGTCACATTGCTGTATAGAAGCAATGATGTTTAGTTGCCTCACTTGCTTGATCAAGCCCACTCTGCAGGAAAGCATTCAGTTACTTGTGAATGAGTTAGCAGCAGGACCATGGGTTGGACTGAGAGTAAATATTTATCACTTTTATTGCCAGAAGGGTGTATTAGCCAGTTATTAATGATGACTACATTAAGCTTCAAAATACTGATCCACTAACAACCACAACTGCATCCATAATTATCCCATCCATAGACAGTTCATTTTCTGCTTTTGATATCCCAGATGTACTAAGCAAACACCTCAGATTAATGAACAGTGCCGTACATTTTGCTGCATGCCTAAATTTCAGAGATAGCAAAATAATGCTTTTATGTCCTCAGGCAAATGACCTTGGTGAAAAGTGTTTGGAAAGTTTGGGAAAAGCAGAGTTGCTGACATTAAAACTTTACCTTGGGAACTGTACATGCAGGTATTTTTATGGGACTATAGAACCACTGTATGCTGCTGCAGTACAGACAACAGTTCAGTTATTCCTCATAGGTTCATAGGTAGGTACTAGGCTATTGGCCCAAGGGCCTACGTAAGCCTAGCCAACAAGGTTCCCTGGCTTACGCCACCCAAGAAAGTTATTTTCCTGTGCCACTGTCGAGCAGAGACACAAAAGTGATCCCCGAGGTGTATTTCCTATTTCCCATCCACTCATCAAGATTTTTCTTGAAGAGTGGTAATGAAGAACTTTGCTTGACGTAGATGGGTAGCCTGTTCCAGAGTATGGGAAGTCTCTGGGACAGGAATATATCCCTCCAGCATGTCCTGTTTATTGTAGTGACAAGGTTAAGTCTCTAGAGTGTGTAGCTCGGAGGGATTGGGATATCTGTATTCAAGATTAGGATACCATTTTTCTAGTAACAACTTATTAAAGACAGTAGAATTAGTATGACAAAGAGAACGTGTACAAGAAAAAAAGACAATGCAGTCCATAAAGATAGGCATCCCTGCTTGTTCTGAAAGTAGGAGACAGCATTTTGTTAAACAGTTAAGATCCACCAATCACTTTCCTTACTATTCAGAAGAGGCATATATGGTTACTACCTGGCCCACTTTATGTAGGACAATCCCTGTTTAGGTAGTTCCATCCTGTGAAAGGGCATCAGAAATTACAAACTTTTGATATTTTTGTAGAAGAAATATTTTCTAACTTTACTTTTATTGCTGCATTAAACAGTTCTGTATCTGAAACACCTCAATGTAACATGAAGTGACAGAAGCAATGCAAATTCTACAAACATTAACTTCTATTTTGACAAAAAAGTGAAGTCTGTTCCTTTGCATTAGTTATGGACAAAGTTTGTGAGGCAAAATGTTATGCTTGTTGATAAACTTTTCCCTCTTTGTAAAGGTGGCAGCCCTTGATGAATCTTCCATAAAACAGACATAAATGGTCTAATGAAAATTATGCATGGTGAAGAAAAAATAGGTTCATATTTTCTTTGCCCATCTGCAAGTACTTCCTTTGTTATCAGTTTATTCATGTAATTCATGTAACTAAAAACATGGCAGTTAAAATTTCACTTCTTAATTAGATGTTATCCTAAAGAGCCTCGCAAAGTGGCTAACATAAATTGCAAAAGCTGGATGTGATGTTGTCAGTGTTGCCTTTATTCTCACTTATGGGTCGAATCCGATGTGTCAGATCCGTCTCGGCCATTTCTCAAGCTCGAGGTCTTCAGCAAAGCAAATGGGCCTCATTCTTTACCCATAATGCATTCCCTTAGTTACCTCCGATCTTGTTTGCCGTGCAACGAAAAGGTTTTGTCAGCTACAGCTCTGGGCTAAGTACAGACTTTTTTCACTATTTTATTTTAGTATAAAGTTATCTATCTCTGTAGTTTTTAACCCCTTTGAATTACTTCCTTATTTTACTTCTTTACCCAGCTCTTTCCCTCATAGACGTCCATTTAAATTAGAGGGCGCCCAGGAACATCCTTTTTAGTTAGAGTATGTTCCTTACTTTATCTTATATATTTTCTTATCTTCTTCTTTCCCCTTTTATATATATAAAAAAAAACAACTTAGTAGTAGTAGTATATTTCTATGTTTTCATCTGAGTTTAGAGTCTTTATATTACTGCTTGTGTCAAAACTCCCTTGGAGTGCGAAATTTCATTGGCATCGACTACTTCCACTGAACTTAGACACAGGGGCCGACCTCCCTCTATTGAGAAGATTTCTTATTGGCTCTCTTCTCCACTATTAGCTACATCAAGGTCACCTACCTTGTCCACTAGGTTTACCAGGGGTCTGTCTGATAAAGACGTGGATAAGGTCATAGAGACTTTTGAAGACAACCGCTTTTGCCAAGCTTCTTTTGGATCTGAGCCTAAAGGAATTGGGTCAGACTCAAACCCCCTCTTCTGTTACAGTTCGCCCTCCAATCTGTCCCCCTGCTTTGGAAGCTGAAGATTCCCTTATCCAGGTTGTGTCGGTGTCAGGTCCAGGACCCATTTCTTCCTCAGATCCGACATCTGCCCCAAGTGCCTCCATACCTTTGGAGAAGGAGATCTCTGGGAGCCAGTACTCCCCTATCAGGTCTGTGAAGACTTTTCGGATCTCTTCAGATCCGACCATGCCTCTGGGGCCTCTGCACAGGTGAGTTTGGCTCCTACCTCTGTTTCGGAGCTACTCTCTTCTGCTCAGAAGATTCCTTCGGCTCCGACAACATTTGTCAGATCTTGGGACTTCTTTGGAGTGGGGAGGGTCTGCTTTCAAAGCAATGAGGAGGGCTTTGACTACTTCTCAGTCTGGGGCACAATCTTTTTCGGTTCTTCCTCCCTCTTCAGGCGAGGTGTTGTTGTCTTCTCACAGGCCCTCTCCACAGGTCCACAGAGATGTTAGGCCTCAAGATGTACCTCAGGGTACTGCCCCCTTTTCTGAAACCTCTCCAGTGCATCCCACTGAAGAGGTCCCTAGGAAGAGGACATGCAAGAGGAAGCATCTTGACTCACCGGAAGAGTCTGTCACATCTGACACCGACCTCGATGAAGCAGAAGAGTCCCCATGATCGCCTCCTGAAGATGTCTAAGGAGTCGGTCATCCTGAAGGCCTTTGCGTCTCACCCATCAACTTCTTGGGTTATGCCTCCTTTCAACGAGCTAGTCAAATTAATCTCACGAAAGGCATGGGAGACCCCAGACACCATAGACCCTACTCCTAGGAGGCCAAATAAATACATCACTGCACTAAAAGAAAAACATTTCTAACAAAAGGTATAGGGGTTGATTCCATGGTTGCGGCGGCAGCCACTAGAAAAGAATTCTCTGAGATGAATACCTCTAACCATCCTCCTAATATGGACTTTAGGACTAGGATAGGTATGGGAAGCACGTCTTCTCATTAGTGACCTTTGCTTTTGGTCTCTGAATTATCAATTCATAACAATTAATAATATTGTTTGTGAGCTTTCCGGGTCCTGTTGTGCTGGACTACGTTACTTCTTGGTTTAATTTGGTCTTTTTTTGGTTTTATTGGGTTTTTTGTCATGGCAGAAGGAACGGAAAGTGAAAACTTTGTGCAAACACCTGTTTTGCTTAGAGATGATCCGGAGAAGGCTCCGGTTACTCGTGGAGAATTTAGCCAAATTTTAGTGTTACTTACACAGTTAACTAACTCCATGAATGAACGGAACTTGGTCTCGTCTATGGATCTACCTGGTAATCAGTTGCAAATGGTTGATTCCTCTGGAAGGCGCGTTAGTTCGCGTACGCATAGTGCAAGTTCAAATGGATTGAATAATGGCCTTGTTAATATTCCTACTAATTCTGCTACAGACAACAATGGTGTGATTAAAACTACAACCAAAGCTACGTCTAGTTTTGTGAGTAGCGAGCAGCGGCAGAATTTTGACTTTAGTGCATGGACTTTGCATCAATTTTCATTTAAACAAGGTACTGTAAACTATGATATTTCTCGGAATATTGAAGCTGATTTTAATGACTTTAAAGAAAGACTTTACACATATAAAAATAACCAAATGGAAATTGATTATTTAAAAGAATGTATTAATGTGCAAAGGGTGCCTAAAGGTCTGCGTTTTTTTAAATTTCCTAATAATGTGCAGACAGGTACTACATTGTATGATCAACGTTGTGTTATTTTTAATAAGGCTGGTATTGAAATGTATGGTTTGTGAATATGAAAGAAAAGATGAAAGATTATTAAAGGACCTGAATTCTTTGAATGATAGGTTTCTTAAGGATAGTAAATTTCCCAGTTTTAAAAGGGATTATGATAACATTTTTACAGAGGTTGATCAACATTGTATGAGGGTATTAAACCGTAAAATAAGGAAATTGGAACGTGATTTAATTGAATATAAGGAAGGGAGGGCTTTTCCTCTCCCTACTACAAAACGATGGAAGAATAATGATAAAGATCAAGTTTTTGTTAATAGGGGTGAAAGAACTAGGTTTGATAATTATGAACCTCTGGGTGCAGATACACTAAGGAGAAGTGAAAGGATTGCTGAAAAAAACAGAAAACAGTCTGTGCAGGATTTTCAGCAACCCCCGAGAAGGGGGAAGGGACGGGGATACCAGCAGAACAGCTGGAATCAACCGCAGGACTAAATAATGATGTAGAAATTATCCCATTAGTGCATTGTCAATTAGATGAAAAACAGGTAGTGTATAGAATGAACAACTTTACTATTTTTAATTTTACAGAATGTGAAATAACAAATAGTTATTTTGATTTATTTTCCAGAGGTTTTCATTTTGTTCCAGCGAAACCTTTTCATGTAACAAATATTTTGATTGATTTGAAACTCTTTGTTAGACAATTAAATTTGAGTTTGTTTTTTAAAGGTCAAGAATATTCATCCAGTGGCCTGACAAGGAAGAGCACGTTTATTCCCCCCATACACCCTTCTTTGAAAGTATTTGGAACTCTTGTAGAAAGAGACATTAGGAAGATAGAGCAAGGAAATCATACTGTGTCTGTGATAAATCTCTCTGAGGACGAACTCACCCTTATAGAATTACTTAAACAGGAGGGTGTTAGAGTGATGAAACCAGACGGGGGGGGGGGGGCGCAGTTATAATGTACACTGTTGATTATGAATCAAATATACATAATATGTTACAGGATATAGAACAGTACGAATTAATATCCAAAAATGAAATAAATATAGCTTATGCTAAGATTAATTATCAAATATTGTTACAAAAGGTGATTAATGAGCAATTATATAACTATCTGCATGTTGAGAAGCCAAAAATAGCCCAGATCTTTGGTATCCCTAAAACACACAAATCCTTGGACCCACTAAAATTTAGACCCATTGTAGCCGGGTTTGGTAGTATAACTGAACCATTATCTAAGTTTATTGATTTTTCCTTGAAGCACTTTGTAACAAATATAACACATATTTGTAGAGGTTCTTGGGAATTCTTAAAAAGTATTGACCAGAAATTATTCGGAGAAAAAATCTTGATGGTTACAGTGGACGTAGTGGAACTTTTCCCAAGTATTCCACACCAAATGGGTTTGGAGTGGTTTGGGTATATATTGACAGCAGAAACTGGCCTTAGTTCTAAGGTTATTAATCTCTTACTAGAACTAATGGAAATTGTACTGGACAATAATTTCATTCATTTCAATGGCGAATTTTATCGCCAAAAAAAAGGAGTAGCCATGGGGTCTCATTGTGCTTCTTTGTATGCTAATATTGTTTTGTACTATTGGGAAAAGGAATATGTGTTTGCAAGTAAATGGTTCAAAGACATTTTGCATTATAGAAGGTTTTTGGATGATATTTGTATTTTATGGAAGGGTAATGAGCAGAATTTGGTTGATTTTTTGTTGTATATTAATAACATGACCACATTTTTGAAATTTACTCACAAAATAGATAAGAATGAATTACACTACCTGGATGTGACTTTATATAAGGACTACATTAATCAATGTTTTCAATCAAAATTATATAGGAAAGCATCTTATTCTAATTCATACCTGCACTTTCTAAGTGGACATCCCTATTATCAAAAGAAAGGTATAGTAAAGGGGCAACTAATAAGGGGATCTCGGATGTCTAGTACCCTGGAGGCCTTTTATGAAGAAATTGAAACTTTAAAAGGTTTCTTTCTTGAGAAGGGGTATCCAATTGCCCTTATTAATGAAATGATTCAGTAGGTTAGTAAAGAGAGGGATAGACTGTATTTTTTTCTTGTTAGGAACTGGTTTGAAAAATGAGTCTCAAAAAACAACTAAAGATGTCTCTAAGCTAAGAAATAGTTTTATGTACACATTTGCAGCTAATTCAGATAAAGTTGCACAAGTTATTTTTAGGTATTGGCCTGTTCTTAGTTTACAGGAAGACATAAAACCTTATGTTCCATCTTGCCCTCACTTTGTCAGGAAGAGGGATATGAATTTAAAAGAATTGCTGGAGGCCAAGCAAGATATGAAACAGGATAGAACAAGAAAGAAGCTTGGAACTTTCCCTTGTGGGAATTGTAGACAATGCCATGCTATGTTAAATGGGGGGATGTTACATTTACCCTCTAGGAAATTCAGGTACAAACCTTTGAAATACTACAATTGTGGGGCGAAAGGTGTGCTATATTTAGGGTTTTGTGAGGCTTGTAAAGGGTTTTATGTGGGTAAAACCGAGCGAATTTTTAGAAGAAGAGTATACGAGCATTTTAATGATATCACCAACCATAAGGAAAGCAATGCTTTTTATAAACACTCCTTGATTTGTGAAAATATGCGTATAAAATTTATTATACTTGAACAAATTGCACCAGATGTTAGAGGTGGTAGCTGGGAAACTAGATTGGAATATCGGGAATTATTCTGACAGTTGAAACTTGATGCCAGTAAGTTTCCTGGCATGAATGAAAATATTAACATAAATAGTGTTTTAAAAATGAGGCAAGCTAGATTGTAATAATCTAAAATTTTAATATTTAGTTTTGCCAACTAATGAAAGTTCATTTTTTATGATAGTTTTTATATATATTGTGTTAAGTTTTTAGAAATGAAAGTGTTTATACTTTGTATTTAATATCTATGTATTTTATTTTATAAATTGGTTCAATTAATGGGGTCATGTGATTTTGTAAAGAGTATAAATTAATAGAAGTGGAGCAGTATTTGTTTCACCTTGATAAAGCTCGGTAGTAGCTGAGCGAAAGCACTTGGTTATATTTTTTATTGCATTCAGCATCGTTAACTGGATTTAATAAAGGCTTTACTATTAAGCTGCGTTTGTGTTGGTATTTGCCACGCAAAGGGACTTGAAAATAATATTGTTTGTGAGCTTTCCGGGTCCTGTTGTGCTGGACTACGTTACTTCTCTGAATTATCTCACTCACTTCACTAGACTGCAGAGGGATCTGATTAAAGAATTATCATACTCCCTCCAAGGGGCTGTACCTGATGCAGTGGCAGAGAAAGTCACTGCTCAGCTTGCTACCTTGAATTCAGTTTTTAACTCGTCCATGAGACACATTTCTTATGCAGTAGATGGAATGAGTAGGGCAGCAGTCTCAGGTATCTCTCTTAGGAGGCAGGCCTGAATGCATCTTTGCAATTTTGCAGAGCCCTTCAAGTCGTCCTTCATTAAAACCCCTTTTGACAGCTCCTCTCTTTTTGGGTCAAAAGTGAAGGAAACGCTCACCAGGTGTGAACAAGAGGGAAAGAACTTGTCTGCTGTTGGAGTGCATTCTTCCACTCCTACTAGACCCTTTCCCAAGGGTCAAAAGGGTATTGAGAAAATTTGGTTCAGAAAAATCTCAGAGGTCTTACCAAGCCACACAAGGTGAGAGTTCCCCCAGAGGCAGCGGGGGAAACAATAACAGAAGACGCCACCCTCGTGGCAGAGGAGGACCGCAAAACCAAGGCTCCAGAGAATCTTTCTTTGGGAGACCTTTCCAGCACTCCTGAAGGAGTGCCCGATTGTTCGCCTCTGGAGGCAGTCTGGGATGATTGTCCTTGCACCAAGAAACCTGGCTAAAGATAACAAATGACACATGGGTGCAGGACATAATATCCAGAGGATACATCATCCCCTTCTCTCTTCCTATCCCCAGAAACAAAGTGGTTCCAAATGTTCCACCCAGTCAAAAGGAACAAGCAAATATAGAAATTCGAAAGATGCTACAGAAAGAGTCATCCAAGAAGTCCCCACAGACTAGAGAGGATCTGGAACTTGCTGAAAATTATTTTTAGTTCCAAAGAGAACAGGGGACTGGAGGCCCATTTTGGATTTCAGCAATTTGAACAATTCAGTAAAGAAGACCAAGTTCTGGATGGTGACACTGCAGTCAATACTTCCATTTCAGGAAAAAGACAATTGGATGTGCTCTGTAGACCTTCAGGATGCATACATGCATGCCAGGAAAAAAAATGCAATATGTAGTATGTGGTTGGCCCTGCCAGGAAAAAAAAATGCAATATGTATATCTGAATGACCCTGCTGGAAAAAAAAAAAAAAGTCAGAAGAACCCATTTTTTTTTTTTTCACACTTTCTTGAACTCTCTGCTGTCACTGTGGTCTGTGGATTAGTTTTCAATTAGCAGTAATAAAATTCATGCACACCTCTGAAGAAGACTCCACTGCCACTTCTCACTCTCGCTTGTTGCTTTACCCAATGCAAAGAGCAGGAAGAGATCGTGAGAGCAATAGGACTAATCAAGTACATGGCTGCTGACTAAACAATCCAATCGGACTCAGATCCCTGCAGTCTCTAGTTAATCCGGACTGTTTTTAAAGCAGTCCGGCAATGGTGTGTTTTTTTTTTGTTTTTTTTTTTGTTTTGTTTTTTTTTTTTTTTTTTGTTAAAGCGGCACTCGAGCACGTATGCGCACTGCTCCGAGTTTCATAAATACTCAGTACGAGCTGCCCAGCTGTGCCCCCTCATGATCTGTGCCCTAGGCGAATACCTAAGCCTTAATGGTGGTGCTGGCCCTGTAAATATGCAATATAATGCAATTTTTTTTTACTGAAGGATAACTCTGAAACAATGTGAAAAAATATATACTTTTATGGAGACTGCAGTGAATACATGAAAGTCACTGATGCCAAACTCAGTAAGTAAATGAATGAATGTGACTGTGTTGTTTAGGAGGAAGCAGGCTGTTTGTTAACTATGACTGATTACCCTTTTCACAGATCACTGCACATGGGACAAAGCACATGACTTTATTATAAACTTTCTGTGTTCCAGAGCAGAAGTAAGCTGACCTTTAGGTGGAAGGTGTGTATTTAATAACATGAAATCTTAAAGTTGATGGCATACTTTTCTGGCAGCTGCTCATAGAAGTGATATGTTTGTATTCCATGTAATTGAGATGTTTTTCTCCGTATGATAATAGAGTTCACCTAAGAATTGATAGCTCCTGATATATGGGTAGTATTGATTCTCTATGCTCTCTCTCTCTAGTGACAGCTGGAACTTCTATTCATTTCTCGTTGTTCTTTCATCTTGTATATTTTTTTTACAGCCTGTTTGGATTATGAAGTTATTCTTCTCAAGCCAAAGACTGCCAGAGAATGTAATAAGTTTCCATTTGTGGTATGGCCTCATGGTAAGTAATTTTGATTTATTTTCCCTGCAGGTCTCAGAATTCCTGACATACAATATGCAAGTGCACAGTTTTACTTATACACTGAGCTTGCTGAAATAAGAAAATAAAGAAGTGCATTGTTTTCTTTCCTTTGTGCAGGAGGCCCACATTCTGTGTTTGTGTCCGAGTGGTCATTTTTCCCTGCTCTACTTTGTCAACTGGGTTTTGCTGTCCTGTTAGGTAGGTATGGTGTCTAGTGTAGAAATGTAGCATTGAACTAGTTACATTTTACAAAGGTTTTATGCCAGTCTGTATTGCTTATAAATCAGATCTGTCCTTAAAAACATCTTTAGTTGAATCCTGATTTTTACAAATGTTAGTTATCAATGGCAGGCATCAACATTTTGTTAATGTTACATTACGCATAAAATAAGTGCAAGTTACCATACTTTTTGTTTCCATCTGTGAAAACTCTACCATAATTGTTTGCTGTTTGCCTCTTTGATTTTGACTTCTTTCTGTAATGTCTGTGTAAGTGCTTTGTGCAGAGGTTAAAACATAACTACAGTGGTCGTCAGGGTCCCTGTTCTCCTTTAAGCAAAGATGTGCATAGCCTCCACTGTATTTATTCAAGTACTGGATGGTCTGTCAAATTTCATATGGCTTTTCTGTATTTAGTCCTTATAAGATTCTGTGACATCTTTGCTGAATCAGTTAATCCTCTGTAGAGTTATTCTTTGAAGATCACTAAAGAGCAACACTAATATTGAAACTGACAGTTCATTAGTATCAGATAAACTTTGACCATCCTCTGAAATCACAAAAAATGTCCACTGTAATATTCTTTTCATTGGCTAGTTAAGGTCTTAATCTATTACCAGAATCCTAAAAGCATGGTCAGTTAAGGTGGTACATCACAAGTCTTGTTCTGAGTCTTTAAATGCTTTATCTAGTCTGGATATCCAGTTTAGAGAAAAAATTATTGCTACTTCTGCTTCAGTTTGTCTCTCCATTTCTGTTGAGTTGCATCCAGCTCTTGTAGCAACCTGATGAAGAGCTAAAATCATTAACAGAATTTACTAGGCAAACAAGGAATGGAAGTAGATTGATAGACCATATTGCAAATGAATTGCACACTTTTTACCTACAGACAATTTACAGTCACCAGTCCACCTACCACATGCGTTTTGGATATGGGAGGAAATGAAAGTACGGGAAGTACTAAGTGAAAACCCATGCAAACACAGGGAGAATATAAAAACCCCATACAGAAGGGACACCAGCTGAGGACTCAACCAGAGAAGTTCTTGCTGTAAAACAACAGTGCAACTCACTGCACCAGTGTGATGTCCACTATAGTCATAGAAATTGCAGCATGCTTACAAAATGTCTATTCCTTAATCTTTAGTTTCTTATAAATCCAACTTTATTGGTAATATATCATGTGGATGTAGAATTTTAGATTTCTCCAGGTCAGTTGTTTCACATTCTAACTTGAAAAAAATGGGGTGGCAGTTGTGTTCTCTGTATTTATTCATGACAGATGCAGCTTAATTTCTTGGAATAGCTTGACATCTGAGAATATTCACTCCCTTTGGTGTCATCCATGTTTCCATAATCCTGCATCAAGTGAAGTATTTGAGCAGGAATTAAAAGTTTCATTCAAGGTCCTTTTTCCCCAAAGTGCCATGAGAAAATATGGTTTAACCGTGAGATTTTTGTTTCTGCCTAAAGCCTTGCCATCAACTATTCTTATCTAAGGTAACTCAGGAATTCTTGAAAGTTCCATACCATTTCATTGCTTTACTCCAGTATCCTGAAGGGTGATTCTTGGGGAAGAATGTACTTTCTGTTTTACTTTGTGAATTGCTGTACCAAAACATCTAAGGCTTTTGTGGCACAGTATATGTTCTATATTTTAAAATAACTGGAACTACTTTTGGAAGTGCTCTCTAAAACTGAACGTAAGGCTAAGTTTTGATAAGTCTTTTCATAACTGACTGCAGCTGATGGTGGTGTAGTCCTGAGAACACAGACAGCTTCATAGATTTTTCACATCACACATCTTCCTTCAGCAATATCAATTGGAACCGTCTGTGGCTTTGGGTATGTAGACATGTCCTTCCATTTCTCTGTGCAGTATTCATTACAGTAGGGATCCTCTGCCAAGGGTGTCCTGATGTCTGGCCAGTATACCAAAGCCTTTAGGTTGCTTTAAGGTATGGTGTACATCATGCGTATACTCCGTGCATAGCAGAGGGCATAAAGGTGAAATCTGGACGTACCATCCTCAGAAATTCTTTGCTGCCAGTCTGACTGCCATCTCTTGATCATTGGTCTGAACACCCATTCTGTTGCTGGTTTACCAAGCCATTTCAGGTAAGTGCTCCATTTTTTTATCTTATCTTTTTCTTTTGTATTGTTGGTTGTGGGGTTTCATGTCATCTAAGAAGGGTAGTTGCCAGTGTGGGAGACAGATTCCCCATAAAGATCATCACAAGTAGTGCTTATTTTGTCTCGGCACTTCCCACGACCATACATCCTGCTTAATTTGTCAGGCCTTTGTTCCTAAGAATCTCCATAGTTGGCTTTCTTCTTTGGGCTTGTATTTGGAGAACCAGCGTCTTAAGTTTAAAGACATGATGGAAGGAACTTTCCGATCTGAGGGACAGCCATCCGGGAAGAAGAAGGCCAAGAAGTCTAGGTCTGATTCTTCTGCTATGCAACCTCACTGGACATCTCTCCCAAGGCCAATGAAAGCCTGGAAGATTGCCTGGATCTGCTGTTGGATTATTCCGCGACGATCATTTCAGAGGCCGGTATGGATCCAGCCTTACGCATCTCCTTGGAGGTCTTGCAGATGTCTGCTTCTGACATTCAGGGGAAACTGTGGCTGATTATTTCTGAGGGGGTAATTTTGCACATAAATTATTAAAATTAGAAAGTAGGCTTATTTTGAATTATAAAACTTTAGCACCTATGGGTTTAAACTTGGCAATTAATCTTAATGTATGAATTCATGACTATGTGTTTGTATGACCATGGTTGTGGCTCTTAAGGGCTAATTGATTCTGTAATTGTGATGTATTATTCAATTGAAAATTTTGTATATAATAATGGCATGGTAGTGTTGAAAATTTTTCCTCTGAAGGCATTTAAGCAGAGGTACCAGAATGCTATTAAATTACCTTGCAGTTTGCTGGCTACTCCATTGTGTTTTTTTGGGCCTAAGGATGTTCCTCAGATTTTGGTCAGAGAGGAAGTTCCGACTACTATTATTGAATGCTCTCCAGGGTTGGAGCCTTCTAATATTTATAAGGCAGACGTCCCCTTGAAGAAAAAGCAAAAAATGAAGCATATTTCTCCAGCTCTTAAGGACATGCATAGTGAATGGCAGAATTTCACTCAGGGAATGTTTAGTACTTTGATGGCTTTGAAATCTCCTCATAGAGTCTCTGTTCCAGCTTCCCCTTGGTCCTCCACTCCTCTTAAAAGACACAGGGAACAGGATTCTTCTGAGGAGGAGGTGGATTCAGATGAGGAATCACTTGCTTATTAATTTCAGATTCCCTCTCCTTTAGTCTATGTGTCTGAGGAAAAGGAATCTATTAGTCCAGACGCTTCTTTCAAGGAAATTTCTTTTGGGCACACAATCTCTAGAATGATGGAGTTTTTTTAAATGGGATAGTACCCAGGTTTCTGAGGTACAAAAGAGGTATTATGAGCTTCTGCAGATGGACTGTCCTAGGCCTTCTTGTGTTCCTCCTGTTTTGGCTGCTTTATTAGAAGCTTTTTATACTGTACCTGAGGCCCTTGATTCCTGGCCCCTTGCTCAAAGAAACCCGATAGGTTTTATAGGGTGCCTGAGTACTGTAAATTTCTATAAAGGTGTCCTTCTGCTGACTCTTCTGTGGTGTCTGTGATATCAGACACACCATCTCAGTTGCTGCCTTCTACTAAGCTACTTCCTTCTGATAAAGACAGCAGAACTATGGAAAGACTAGGTAAGAAGGTTTATACTTCTGCTATGTTAGCATTTAGGTCTCTCAATTATCAGACCTATATGTCCAGATACATTTTGTCTCTTCTTTCCCAGGGCTGTCAGGTAATTTCTGATCTCCCAGACTTTGAGGGGAAGACTTCTGCTGTTTCCCTGTTAGGGACCTTGTCCCAGGTGGCTTGCCATTCCATTAAGTGTAGTTATGATGCAGCAGATGCTTCTTCTAGGGCTGCTGCCTTTGGTTCTGTGATGAGACAATATACCTGACTTAAGCTTCAACCTTTGTCTGATGATATTAAGAATAAGTTGATGAATGCTCCTCTGGACATCACACACCTATTTGGTGAAGCTGCTGCTGGTTTGTTTAAGCCTGTTCAGGATAAGGGCAAGGCCTTGCAGGAATTTAAAACATGTTTTTGTTTCTCCTGTGCTTAAATTTGAGAGAAATTACCCAATAAACCAGGCTCTGTTTGTAAGCAGTCTTGCCCTCCCCCGAAGGGTAAGAAGGGTGGGAAGTGGCTCCATCTAACAAAGCTACCAAATTTCTGTGCCACAGAAGTCTCCTTTTCCTGACAAACCAGGTGCTGCCTGACTTTCCTGTACTTCTCAGCCACATTCCTCTTTCTCTTCATCGTTCCCTTTCTCTTCCTGTTTAAAGACATGATGGAAGGAACTTTCTGATCTGAGGGACAGCCATCCTGTTTGGTTAAAGATTACTCGGGATTCTTGGGTTCTGTCCATTATCTGCCTTGAGTATTTCATGGTCTGGAAATCTCTTCCCCCTTTTATGGTCATTCCTCAGCCCCCTCAGGAGAAGTTGCTCTTTTTTCCAGGGGAGCTTTGTGATCTCTTGACTCAGAGGACTATGCAGGAAGTTCCAGCTTCCCAGAGGGGGAAGGGGTTTTACTCCAGAATGCTTTTGGTGCCCAAGAAAGGACAGTTGGGAGACCTATTCTGGACTTCTCTCATCTAAACACTTTTCTGAAGGTCCTCTCTTTTCATATGTTGTCTCTTCAGACTTTGTTCCCTCTTCTGCTTCCTCAGCCTTATCTGGTGTCTCTGGACCTCAAGGATGCTTTTCTTCATATCCTGATTCATCCCTTTCTCAGGAAGTTTTTATGTTTCTCTGCTGCTTCCTGCCATTTTCTGTTCTCTGCTTTGCCCTTTGACCTTTCGACTGCCCCAAGGATATTCACCAAATGCCTCACTCCTCTTGATTGCTTTTTACAGGTTAAGGGGGATCCAAGTCTTTCCCCTACTTGGATGACCTCCTGTTTCAGGTGTCCTCTCCAGAGACTTTGTTGTAAAATCTTCATTTTGCCGTCTCCCTTCTGCAGGGCCTGGTGTTCACTATAAATTTCAGAAAGTCTTTTCTGTCTCCATCTCAGGATCATGTCTTTCTGGGGTGCAGGATCCAGACTGATCCTATGCTAGCATCCCTGCTTCCTCCCAAGGCACTAACTTTCATTTTCTTTTTTCAGTCCTTTCTTCCGCTGGCCTCAGTTACAACCAGGAAGTGTCTCAGAGCTCTGGGATTCATAACTTCCACCATTCCTATGCTTCTTTTTGCCAAACTTCACATGAGAAAACTTCAGTGGTTTCTAAAGTCAGTTTGGCTTCAGCATTCTCATCCCCTCAGATTTGTAGTCCCTCTTCTTCCATGCCTTAAACAGGAAATTCAGTGGTAGATCCAGCAGTTGACTCTCAATCCCGGGCTCCCTTTTCATCCACCTCTTCCCCCTCCGGAGCTGTTCAGAGATGCCTCAGACGTGGGATGGAGAGCAGCTTTTTGCTACCTGAAGTTGCAGGGAGTCTGGTCAAGTCATCAACAGAAAGACCACATCAATGTCAAGGAGATGAGAGCTTTTCTGCTGACTCTTCAGACCTTTCATCCTGTCTTCTCCTCAGGACCTCTCAAGGTGTTTACAGACAGTACCACAGCGATACGGTATGTCAAAAAACAGTGGGGACAATGTCTAATCTTCTTTGCCAGTTGGCAGTCCTAGTGTGTGAACTATCTATCCAGTATCAAGTGACACTTCAGGCAGTTTACATTCCTTCAGGTCAACACACTGTGGCAGACTCTGAGCAGGTCCATAACTCAGTCCCACTAATGGACATTTCTGTAGATTGTACACCATTGGGGTACTCCTCAAATGGATCTTTTTGCCTCCCCTCTGAAGAGACAACTTCTATTTTGTGCTAGAGTCCCAGGTCTTCTGGTTTGGAAGGTGAATGCCCTCAGTTTTTCTTGGGAGAGGATGTTTCTTTATGCTTTCTCTCCACTTCCCCTCATTCCAAAAGTCCTTTTCAGACTACAACAGGATGCTCCCAAGATCTTGTTAGTGACTTCCTTTTGGCCAAGACAGCATTGGTTCCCTCTTCTGCATTTAGCCAAGGGCAGTCATCACAAGTTACCTCACATTGTGGACCTACTCACACAAGACAATGGATCTTTCATCCATCCCACTTGTCCACTCTTCAGCTGACACTATGGGTGATAGGATTTTGATTCCAAATGGACATCTTTTTTTCTGAGGAAGTGCTTAGGGTCCTGCATGAGGCCAGGAAACCCACTACTACGACATTCTACTTACCCAAATGGAAGAGGTTTTCTGTTTGGTGTCTTTCATGTAACCTAAATCCACTTTCTGTGGATGTTCCTTTGGTTCTCTCTTATCTGTGTGAACTGCTCATTGCTGGGTTGGCTTATTCTTCTGTTAAAGCCCACTTATCAGCTATTTCTGCTTGTCTGCCTTTATCACCTCCTTTAGCTTCTACATTTGAAGCTAATCAGTTCTGTAAAAGCTTTCTAATATTAGGCTGCCCAGGAAGCCTGTTCTTCCTCCCTGGGATCTTAACATTTTTTTTCGAAAAATTGACTCAGGCTGCTTTTGAGCCTGCAGCTTCAACTTCCTTGCAACATTACTCTTGGAAGACTGTTCTTCTGGTAGCCCTTACTTCTGCCAGATGGGTGACTGAGTTTCAAGCCCTTATGTCTTGTCCTTTTTTGGTGTATCATAAGGACAGAGTTCCCTTCAAACTAATCCTTCTTTTAGGCCCATGGTGGTGAATGAGTTGTCTCTTAATCAGTCTATACATTTGCCCACGTTTTTCCTTCTCCACAGTCTGCCAATGAGAAGGTTCTCCACACACTGAATGTGCATAGACAATTCAGATTTTATTTAGATAAGACTAAGACTTTTTGTAAATCTCATCAGCTCTTTGTTTCTTTTCATCCTAGATCCTTAGGATTGGTTGTGTCCAAGCAAACTATTTCTTCCTGGATTTCTAATGCCATTTCTTTTTGTTATTCTTTTCATGGTAAGAGCCTTCCTTCTTCTGTTAAGGCTCATTTTGCTAGAGCTGTGGATTCTTCTGATGCTTTTTTCCAAGCATTTACATTCTAACTCTGTTCTTGAGGCAGCTCCCTGGACTGGAATTTCCAGAGCTAGAGCTGGTTTTGCTAGGGCCATCCTTCATGGGTTCCTAGAAAACTCTGCTGGTCCTTCCTCCTCCCTCTCTTCTTCCTGAACTTTGGTACTTTCCCTGTTGTAATGAATACCACAACTGTGAAATCGAAGGGCATAGTACAGTTGTGTAAGATCTTACCATAACTCTAGATATCCTTCTTTTCACTGTTGCAGTATTCACAGAATCCCTCCTCCCCTGGTCCTTTTCTCTTCTGGATGTACTGATTACTTCTTTTCTCCTTGGACTAGCATTCCTACTGGGGCTTTCAGTTCTGAGGATGGTATAGCCGGACATTACCATTATGCCCTACACTAAACAATGAGCATACGTGTGATGTATGGCATACCTTAATGCAACCTAAAGACTTTTGCATACTGGTCAGATATCGGGCTGCCCCTGGCAGAGGGATCCCTATGTGTGATGTATGGCATACCTTAAAGCAACTTAAAGGCTTTTGTGCACTGGCCAGATGTCGGGCTGCCCCTGACAGGGGATACCTATTGTAATGAATACTGCAACAGTGAAGAGAAGGACATCTGCCGTTATGGTAAGATCTTACACAACTCTACTTTCAATGATGGTACACTATTGGAAGGAGGCTAATGCTCCTAACTGTTGCCTACAACTAATTGGCCATGAAATTAGGAAAAAGCTGTAGTGGTTAAGGAGCATGGCTAGTGCACACTTGAAAATTGCAACCTGTAGTCAGTGGCAGAATTCCAAATGTATATACTGTAATGCAAATTGGGATCTTGTAGCTACTGCTCATTCTAAAGTAAATACTGCTGAAGCTTGCTATATACAGTTTGCATGCTCTGTTCTAGGCATCCTCAGTATGAAGTGTTGCATGGTGTCAGATGTAATTGAAAATAAATAATTTTGTCTTTCATCTGAAAAACAGAACAGCAGCAGCAGCTGGAAATTCACAAGAAATGGAAATTGTAGATCTTGAAATTCAACACCTTCCTTAATGAGGGAATATCCAAGAAACCTAAAAATGTACACGGTATAATATGTATGCCTGTCACAGAAGGTTTCAATTTTTGACAGTGTAAAAGAGAGTGATTTTGTGACAAGACTGAAGTGAACATTGGAAAGAAAAGACATGAGAAAATCTGCCATATATGTGCCATTTGTTTTACATGCAGGCAGAGTTTCTCACTGAGCCTCCAGATGCTTATGTTACTTAAGTAAAAAGTAGTCATAGAGTGTGGATTTGTTAAGTTACATGATTCATTGCTTTGAGATATGATCATGTGTGGTGTCAGAAATAATCAGGTATGGATAAGATTACTAAGGTAGTGAAATGTAACATTAAATGAACTAATTTTTGTGTACTGGGTAAGTAAAATTGTTTTGTTGAAAGTAAAAGAGCTCACAGATGAATGTGATGTGTGCACATTGTACATGTGCTGGTGAAGATTAAAATGAGCAAAACTGAATCAAGAAAACTTTTTTCAAACATGAAAAGCATGAGAAACACATGTCTGGTAAAGGGGATTGGCTCATAAGCACGATTAAAAGAAATGTCCTGCAGTTAATTAAGTATGTCAAAACTCTGGATAAAGAAATCACTTTGCTAAAGTATATGCAGCAAAATAATTTTCATTGGCAAATATGGCATGCGTTGAAACAAGAACCACATTTTTTCCTTGTGGATATGATTTGTTGAGCATCTGCACAGAGTACATATTGTGCAAGATAAAAGTACATAAAAGTCGTAATTAAAAATGATTTGGAAACACAGAAGAAAATTGTAAAATTAATAATGGAATTGCATTTTAGAGCAGACACATTGTCAAATTATATTTATTTAACATTTGTTTACCAGGATAGTCTGACTGGACCACAAGTGTCTGTTTCTAGCTGAGTCCTTGGGAGAAAAGCTCCATACAGAAAACAGAGGAAAGATATAATACATGATAACAGTAATAGGTTACAAGGTTTACATGATAATGGCAGATAGTAAACATGCCATTTGAGAGTAATTAATTTAGGAATACAAGCTGAAGTACATGTTTTTGAGCACAGCACATTCATGGATCAGCATTGGTACAGTATGTGTGCAGGCAACAACATACAAGTTTCTGAGCATAGCACATTCATGGATCAACATAGGTACAATATATGTGCAGACAGTAGCATAGTGAGAACATGTTTACATTATATACAATATGTACACTGAGCATCAGAAGAGGATAGTAATGTTTACAATATATACAGTATATTACAATGAGCATCAGTTGAGCACAGTACTTGTTTTCCCAGAGGTGAGGGGAGTAGAGCTTACAGCAGGAATAGGCTTTGGGGGGGGTCCATTGCATTTGCATAAATGGATGGGGTGGAGGTGTGATTTAAGGAGATTTTTAAAAGATGAGGCACTATTTTGTAATCTGAGGTTAGATGGTAGGGTATTCCATGTTTTTGCAACTTCATTAGGGAAGAGAGATTCCCTGGAGCTATTTTTACACGGAATATTTTCGACTAGAGCATTGTTACTGGAGCATAGTTGTCTATTTGAATTGTAGAAATTTACGAGGCCAGTCAGGGCAGAAGTTTTTTCTGGATAGTAAAGGATTTGGTGAGCTAGGTTAAGTTGGTGGTATTGTAATAAGTTGGGAAGTTCTAGCCAGTGTAATGTGTTTAGGGAGTGGCAGTGGTGGGAGCGAGATTTGGCATTTACTGTGAACCTGGCGATTTTGTTGCAACGTGGACAGTTTGTTCAGGTTAGTTTTATTAAGTTTTGTTAGCACTGGGGACGCATAGAGTAATGTTGATAAGAGATGAGTTCTGGCTATGGTGATTCTAGTTTCAGAGGTTTGGTACCTTTTGCTGTGGTAGAGAGTCCTTAGCTTTTTGTGGACTTTGGAGATGGTTAGAGAAATGTATTGTATTTTAGTTGCTTGTCAATTGTAAGTCCTCATAGTTTGGCCTCTGGGACTGGGGAGATTAGGGTTTTGTTGGTTGAGAGAATGGAGAAAGTGAGGTCATTGGTCCTTGGGAGGAAAAGCATAAAGTTGTGTTTTCTTAGAGTTTAATATCAGTTGGCATTTACTTAGCCAATGTTCTATATCTGTGAAGGATTCTTGTGTTTTTTGCTGAAGAAGTTGTATATTGGGTGCAGAGCAGATCAGAGTTGTGTCATCAGAGTATTGGACTATTTCAGCTTTTGTGGCTGCTGTGTGAAGTTGGTTCGTAAAATGTTAAAAAGGAGGGGGCCGAGAATTGACACTTGTGGTACCCCAAGGGTGAGTGGTAGTGGGGGGGGAATAGGGAGTTAAGCTATTTGACAGATTGGAGAAGGTTGCTTAGGTAACTGCTGAACCAGAGCAGGGTGGGGCTGCCAATGTTGAGTTCAAAGAGGCAGGTTAAGAGTTTATTGTGGGAGACACTATTGAATGCTTTCGATAAGTCAAGAAAGGTAGCAGAGACTAGTTTGCAGTGGTTCCTGTGTGAATTTATAGTGTTGGTGAAGTTAATCAGGGCAGTGGTGGTGCTATGGGATGAACGGAAGCTGTGTTGAGTTTTGGATAGTAGGTTGTTGGAGAGGAGGTAGGTAAGGAGTTGGTGATGGATACACCTTTCTAGAATCTTAGATAGGGGTGACAGGACTGCAATGAGTTGGTAGTTGGAGAGGTCAGAGGAGGAGCCACCTTTGTGTAGGGGAATGATAATTGAGTTTTTCCACAAGGATGGAATGGTGTGTTCAGTTATGGATCTATTTATTAGTAGAGAAATGGGGTAAGCTGTGGCCCTGGATGCTAGTTGAAGGTATTTGGCAGGGAGATTGTCTGCAGCAAGGGTGGTAGGTTTACGTTTAGTTAAGAGTTTTTGAATGGTTGATACTGGTACTGGTTTGAGTGAGAAGTGGGTATTGTTTGTTTGGGCTTTGGAGGGTCATGGGGGGTTGATGGGACTGGTGTTGTTTGAGTTTAAGAATAGAGGAGGTAAATTAGATATTGAAACTGGAGGCTATGTCTAAGTTTGAACCTTCTAGATTTGGTTGGGGTGTGGTGGTTTTTCCAGTCTGTTGGATGTTGTTCACTGCTGCCCCGAATGTTTGTAGGTTGTTACTGCATTTCTTTTGTAGGGAGATATAGTGGTTCTGTTTGTCGATCTTAATTTGTTTTATTGCCTAGTTTCTAAGTTAGCGAAAGGCTTGTACAGCTGTGGGTGTTCTGTATTAGTGCCAGTTTTTCCAAGCTTTATCCTTGTCCTTAAGTAGGGCATGTGTGGTTTTCTGAAACCAGGAGGTGGGGTCACTATGATCCTAATGGTTCTGATTGGGGCTAGATGATTAAGGATGTTAAGAAATGTGGTGTTAAAGTATTCAACTGTTTTGTCTAGTGGGAAGATTTTGAGGGGAGATCAGTTGCAGTATCTTAAGACTTCTAAGAATTGATCTGTGTGAAAGGTTTTATGGGAACGAGTTTGTAGTAGGGAGGAGAGATTTTTAGATTTTAGTTTGTGTCTAAGGATGAAGGTGGGATTGTGGTAGCTGAGGGAGTTGGGTAGTGTACTGCACTGTTGGGCAGTGTAGGGCTGGTTAGAGAGGATCCAGTCTAATATGGATTCCCTATTTATGGATTTATCGATGCTTGTGGGTGATTGTATTAGTTGGGTGAAATTATATAGGTTAATATGGTTGGTGGGTGTTGGAGAGTGGATAGTATTCCAGTCTGTGTGTACATCACCTAGTATTAAAATTTCTTGGGGAAGGAAATGGGAGGCCCAGTGTAGTATTGACTTTAGGGTGGCCAGGTTGTCACCTGGGGGTATATAGATACTGAGTAGGTTTAGCTGCTTGCTCTGGTTTAAAAGGATTTCAGCAAATAAGGTTTCTGCATTATTGAAGTTAGGCTGTTCTTTTTATAGGCACTGGAGTTTTAAATTAGTTTTGTAAAATAGGGCAATACATCCACCTCTTTTGTGTATTTATGTTATAACTGGGTGGGGTTATAGAGTTATCTTTAATATGAGGCCTAAGCCATATCACTGTAATGATTATTATGTCTGGGTTATATAAATAGATGGAATGTAGTTCTGTTTTGTTCATAATACTGCAAAGATTCAGATTGATTATTAGTAGGTCAGTGAGTTTATGTTTAAATGGTTGGTTGGGGTTGCATGTGCTATTTGAGGTAGTTGCTGGGCCAGGGTTGGGGTGAATATCACCACCTAGTAGTAACCGGGCTGCTATATTAGTAATAGTTTTGAGGTATAGCATTATTACGGTGTGGAATCTGAAATTTGGTCATTTTCTGGATTGTGGATCATAAGAAATAGGTAAGGAGAATTGAATGAAGGTTTGGGTATGGATGGCTGGGGGTGTTATTATAAGTCGGGGGAATAATAGTGGTAAGGGGTAGGGTGGAGGATTTAAGGGAATGCTGCTTGAGTGAGTAGTGATAAGAGGTACAGATGCTATGGAGAGGCATGTGAGGAAGGACACTAGAAACAGGGGAGTATAATGATATTGGGGGTGGAGGGTATGAGACATAGCGGAGGTGGCTATAATTTGGAGAAAGGGTGTTTATGTTGTAGAGTGTGGCTAGAGCAGTATGTGGGTTGGATATAAGGGGAATAGGAGCAGTTTGAGATAAGGGTGAGGTTACCCAGTGGTATTAGGTGTGACCTAGAGTGGGTGTTAGTGTTTGGGTTCAGAGTAGAGTGTGATTGGCTTGCGCTGTGTGCGTGGCTGAGGTCAGGTGATATGGAGTTGAGATAAATCTGCAGGTAGTGGGGGTGGGTGGGGAATGGGGGCAGGCTAGGGGAGTGGAGTGAGCCCGAGCATGAGTGAGGGTGAACAGACCGGGATTGCACCAAACAGTGCAGGTAAGTGACTGCAAAAAATAATCTGTATGCTTGTCTAAAGAGTGTGTGGGCAGATAATAAAAATGATTGTAGTGTGCTCTTGCAGACTTGTAAAAAAGTAGTGTCTGCCTGTAACTCAGGTGTATATGAAGAGGCAGGGAAGACAGGTACTACACAATACTGTGGGGGAGGGGGGAATAAGAGGAGGAAATTACAGAGGTGATAGGTCTATGTGGGTATAGTAAGTTAGTGGAATAGCTGGGAAGAAAATAGTAGGAGTTAACGACTATGAAAAACACTTTCCCACTGCCAACCCAGGTAGTGTGTTATACAGGTAGTAATGAGAATAATGAATGTATTGGTAGATGAAACTGTAATAAAAAATGACCTTGTAACTAATTTTAACTGGGAGCTTGTCTGTTCAACTTTAGTAGATCACTGGACCTTTTTCTGGACTAGGAGGTTCCCCGCTGGCTCACTGTGTGTGGGGAATGCTGGGTGGGATATTGTGAATGCACTGTGAATAGAAAAAAGAGGGAGATAAATGAGTATCACATATCAGGTAGTGTGACATTTCATATATTCTGAAAATAGTGTAACAGCTGTAGCTAGGAAACCTTTCTCTTCAAAGTAGTTTGAATACTTTAAAATGGTGGATCCAGAAGTCCATCAATACTTTCCTTACTGAAGGAATATTCAGAAAAATAAATTGAAGTCATTGTTGTGTAAATTTGCTTGCTTTTTCTGATTATAGTGGGAAACCAAAGGGTCATAAAATGTTTATTTGTGACATTAAGTGTAAGAAATACAAACTTCAGATAACTGATATGCTCATTCAGTTATAAGTCATTTGACTTGACAGAAGCTTGGCATTTAAAAAAAAACTGTGTGAATATATTATTATGTAAATCAGAAAATACTTGGTTTGATGATAAAGGTATGCAGATTTGTTTATTGGTTAGAAATGTTGCAAGAAAAGTTCTACTACCCTTGAGAAAACAGAATCTAGGTGGAACTGAACCAAGTGTAAGTAATAGGTCTGATTAAGAAATATACTATTTGTTTCCTGCGTCTGTTAATAACATGGTTACTGTTGAGAAGCCAGATAAAATTTTATTTGTATTCCTTCAAAAGATCACAATGGAACTATGTAAAAAGCACTTTCTATGCTGTACTATTAAATGTTATGTCAAGAGCAAAATATTTTATATACTTGATACAAACCCTAGAATAAGAGTAAGTTAAGATAGATAAGGTATTCTTCACATGCATGTAGAAAGGTACATACTTGTGAGACTTTATGTATTTCAGCAACTGAAATACTTCAGCAATCTGTTGTACAGAGGTGCTGGATAGTATGGTTTGAGACAAAGAGTTACACAATAGGAGACTGATTAATTTACTAACATTTCTGAGGTAGAACAACTTCACACTGAATAAAAGCTTAAAATCTAAGTTACACAATTGACATATTTGGATCTTGTCTTAATATCTGAGGGTTTGCAGCCAGTCACTTAGAAAGTAAGAAATAGAAGTACAGGTGCCTCTTTCTGAAGACAAATAGGTTGTCATGAGATTTCTTGTATATTTTGAAGTTCATTTGGAATATTGTGGATGTAAGTTTATCATTAAAAAGCTTAACTGGAGCATGACAAGAAGTGGTACTGGAGTACAGATCAAGAACAAAGTTTTGAATAATTTAGCCGTAGCTAAAGTACTTCCATTAAAGTGTTTTGGTTTGAAGAAATCAACATCAAAAGCAAACCTCCTGCACGAGAGCATTTGCACGGCTCAAAGCAGAAATTCAAAAAAAACACACATCAAATGAGCCAGCAAACTGGGCTGAATTTTTCAAATTTGCCAGAACAGCAAGAGGATTTTTTGTAGCTACGACCTGGAATAATGGATAATTCCACTGTCGGCTGTGAATGAAAAGACACTTAAAGTTCTGGCAATATACAGAGACTGATCAGTAGAAGATAATGCTTCAATGTGG
This sequence comes from Protopterus annectens, assembly GCF_019279795.1. Classification (NCBI taxonomy): domain Eukaryota; kingdom Metazoa; phylum Chordata; order Ceratodontiformes; family Protopteridae; genus Protopterus; species Protopterus annectens. Next base: position 1,723,096,847 of record NC_056739.1, on the reverse strand, counting down.
CAAAGAAAGGCTTGCAAGAACAAAAGTCTGCATTGAGAAAATTGTTGATGTTAACATACTACAAGACGGTCTCACAGCAACAAATGACTGGTGCCAAAGTCATGACCTAAGTTAAAAGCAAAAGAATGTATTATCATACCATATGGCAAAAACAAGGCCCCTGCTGATTACCACATCAGTGGCAACCCCCAAAGCACACAACATGTGGTGAGAGACCCGGGTACACAGGTTGACAACAATCTCACATTCGACCATCATGTAGCGGCAGTGATCAGAAAAGCCTTTTACTTGGTTCATCTCATAAGTAAAGGATTGCCTCCAGAAAAAAGGTGGTTATTACCTCTCTGTACTCCTCCCTCATTAAGTCAATAATTGAGTACAATGTCACGTTTCATATGTACCTCTCCAAACACCTGCACCAGCTGGAAAGGCCACAGAAGTATCTCACAAAGAGAATCCACGGCATCCAACACCTGTCCTATGTGAACAGGCTCAAATCACTATCACTTTACTCAGTATCATACAGATTGCTCAGAGGTAATCTGTGTCTCGCCTACAAGGCACTCTCAGACCCTACCAGAGATCCTCCATATCCGTAAGTCTAACTCCTCACATATTACCCGATCAAAAGACCTAAGTCTAATATGTGACATTAACAAAACCTGCTGGAGAAACAGATTTGTCTCCCAGAGGCTGTCCCATCTCTGGAATGGACTTCCTGTACACGTCAAACAGAGTACATCACTGACTCTTTTCAAGCACAACCTTGATGAGTGGATGAGAAACCATAAATTTGTCCCAGGGTTCCACCTGTGTCCCTCATTAATAGGGGTGACAGGTGTTGACTGAGGTTTCTTTTTTGGGCATAAACTCTTGGCCATACCTCTCAACCTGGAAACATCAAAAATCTGGACAAGGCCCATGAAAAATAGGTACAAATCTGCACGCTGATTAACATAAAATGTGCATACATAATTACATAACCCCACCCACTCCAATAGAATTCTGGGATACCAACTTTCATACACAAGCTGAAGAAGAGACAACCAAAATATGGCACCCTGCAGCCATTCCAATGTCCCATTACCTGGCTATTTTGCCCCATTTACCATAAACACTAATGTGTGCATACTGCTTTACTTCTACAATGATTATTTGGATTTTATTTTTACATTTTATAGCACAATGCACAAACACTAATAGACATCTGCTAAACAAAGCAATACTGTCTCACAGTGAAAATAAACTTAGCATTAAAACTTCTCTGCCCTTGAAACTCCCATTCATTGAAACAGCATTGAAACCCACACCACAGCCAAAGAAAATGCATCTGGCCAGTGGTGGATAAAGTTCACCTTTAGGCTTTTTTCAAATCAAGAAACGTATGTATGTGTTCTTTGATACACCTTCCTGACTTTATTAAATTATATTCCTTGTATAATACAGCCGCACACTTGTTAGACTTAGAGCACATTTTAAATGTATTGCTTGAACATTTTTCCAGTAGGCAATGAACCAAAATGCATGAACCAATATATATATATATATATATATATATATTTCATAGGCATCTTGCACAGCTTCTCGACTAGCACTTATTTTCAATTTCAGTTTGTTTTTTTTTTTGGGGGGGGGGCAAAAAGCCAAAAACCAGGGACACATTTTAAATATTGCTTGTATAATTTTGGAAAGTTGCTAGAATAAAATGTTGTGTTACCACCATGCATTTCACTGCCAAGTCTTGAACCCAGGACCTTGTGCACTACAGCAACATACCACTATGCCAAATCAACAGTTTCCTGAAAGGTAGGAAGAATGAAACTTAAATGGCAATCATTTAGTGAATGCAGTTCTCACTTTTCACCATAGCTCTCAACATCTTAACAGAAAAAAACTGGACAAAGCCAATAATTGGGGAATACAGAATTCAGTTCTCACTTCTCACCATAGCTCTCAACATCTTAGCACAAAAAACCTGGACAAAGCCAATAAAGGGGGAATACAGCCCAAAAATAGGGACAAATGTCAAATACTGATCTTATAAACTTAGAAAATTGCTAGAATAAACTGTTTTGTTTTATCATTTATTTTCTGAAGAATATGAAGTCTGAAATTCAAATGCCTGTCATTATTTAGTGAATTCAATCCTTCAGTGATTTGCCTCAGAAGTCCTGAAAACCACAGATTTTATGAGGAACAGAACAAAAATATGAGGCATAAATTCACAAGTGGTGGTGGGTAGGGACTTTAGGCTGTTGTTACCTGTACCCAAGGTACAGGGTTTGGGCCTGAGTACCTCTACCCACCATGTGTATTCACCTTGGGCATTTCACACACACACACGCACTTCTGTTCCTTACACTACTACTGCCTCAGAGTTCAAAGCAGTCCATTCACAAGAAGATAAAATAAAATATCTCAATTCACTTCCCGCTCAGCGCCTCAGAGCTCAAAAATAAAATACACACACACCTTTCCATTTCAAAAGCAGTCCTTTCCTTACACACTACTACTACCTCAGAGACAGAGTTCAAAGCAGTCTGTTCACGAGAAGATAAAATAAAATACCTCAATTCACTTGGCGTGCTTGCAGATCCATTCAGATCAAGCAGTCCTTTCCTTCCCGCTTGCAGATCCATTCAAAAAGCAGTCCTTATTCCTTCCCTCTCGCAGATCAAATTATTCAAGCAGTCCTTGGCTGGCAGCTGGAAATGCGTGCACGTGAGCCCTTGCTCAATTCTGACAGGTTGGTAGGCAGATGGAGCTGACATCATCATGCACATGATGATGTCAGCTCAAAAAGCCCCCCCCCCAAAAAGAAGTTGGGAAAAAATTGGAAATTAAGGGGTTCCATTCAGGAATTATGGCACCCCATTATTTGGATCCCAAAACTCGGTAAACACAGAGTGATTCGGTATGGTTGGGAGGTATGCTCTTGGCTAATCTTGTAAAGGCCCCAGGACCATTAGCCTAGTAACCTCCTATGATCCTGTGATCAAAAGGGTAAATAATCCAATAAAAGGATATTTCAGAAGAAGTCTCAACAAGATTCCAAGTTCTAAACAATCATTTTCTGATGAACTAGCCTCTTTATGACTGTATAGTGCCCCCCCCCCCACTTCGGTTATTTGGTTCCTCTGTCTCAAAAGATCTCTCTCTCTCTCTTTCCCAACGTGACTATAAACTCAGACAGATGGATTCTGTTCATCATCCAAAATAGTTACAAAATGTCTTGTATTTCTCCTCCTTGCTTCTCAGGGTTTCCCTAGCCTCTTCCAAACCAGATTCATCTTATTCTCCTTATTTGAGACCTCTTCATTTAGGAGACAGTAGTGGGTTTTACTCAAGAACATTTCTGGTTCCCAAAAAAGAGGGCAGTCAGATACCTATTTTGTTCCTTTCTTTTCTCAGCACCTTTCTCAAAATCCCAAGCTTCAAGATGATAACCCTGCAGTCCTTACTTCCAGTGATACTTCCACAAGTCTTTTTGGTGATATTGGATTTAACGGAAGCTTACCTTCATATTCCTGTTCATCCAGCATGCAGGAAATTCTTACATTTCTTTCTCTTTTCATATCACGTTCAGTTTTTCTGCTTTACCCCTTGGTCTTTCAACTGCCCTAGGGGTATTTATAAAGTTCTTAGCTCCTGTCATTGCCTTCTGCAAACATTGAAGAATTCAGATGTTTCCTTATCTGAACTATCTTTGCATTCAGGCTCCTTCACAAGAGATTCTACTAACAGATTTGGATTTTGTTGTGAATGATCTGAACAGTCTGGGGTTCACTGTGAACCTCAAACAGTCTTGCTTGACTCTACCCAGGGCTGGATTTACCTAAGATGCAGACTAGATGTCATGTTAATGACAGCTTTTTTCCTGCAAACGATGTTCTCTTCCCTCAAACTACTTTAAAAACCTCCTTCCCTTGGATGTGTCCTCAACAAGAGAGAGATTAAGAGTCCTAGGACAGACGTCATCAACGATACCCATGGTACCACATGAGGAAGAATCATTAGTACTTCAAGCCTATTTGGACTCAGTATTATCACACACTAACCTTCCTAATTCCTCTCTTTTGCCTTTCATCCATGTCCTTTCTGGTTCACTCTCCTTGCCAAGCAGTGCTCACAGATGCTTCAGATCTGGCATGGGAAGTTTGTTCCAGGAGCATAATGGTGTTAAAAAAAGGGGAAAAAAAGAGCATAAGGTCTAGGGGGTTTGGTCACCCAGGAGAGGAAGGATTACATAAACACAAAGAAAATGAAGGCACTTATGTTAGTTCTTCAGTCCTTACATTATCTCTGAACTCTTCGGATTTACACAGACAACACCATGATTATGTGGAACATAAACAGGGAGACACTGAGTCTTACCACTTCTGCAGAATAGCCTTGATTGCTTGGGACACAGCAATTTAGTGTAACAATTTTCTTCACCTATGTCTATCCTGTCAAAAAAGAATACTGTGGCAGATTTTCTGAGCAGATCCAGAACAGACCATTATGAGTGGATGCTAAACAGAGAGGTCTTTCTGGACATTGTCTGTCAATGGGATATTCTCCAGATGGATCTTTTTCTTCTTCACACACAACAGTCAGCTCAGGCTGTTCTGCTCAAGAGTGACATGCCCTCATGCTTGGAGAATGGATGTCATGTCTTTTTCTTGGAAGGGGAAGTTCCTTTATCTCTACTGTCTCCTTCCTCTGATCTCCAAAGTCCTTCTCAAAATCAAGATGGGCAAGCCAAAAATATTGTTGGTGACTCCCTTTTGGCCCGTATATGATGTATAATGTTTGCAACTGAAATTATGTCAGTGTGGTTTATTTTCATTTATATAAATGTATGATTATCTATGTCATAAGTGATGTTTCTTGTTAAAAATAAATAAATAAATAAATAACCCTTCCCTTATGCATAGGGTTGTCCGTGATATCTTTTTGAATCAGGCCATCAACTTGCCTACCTTTTTCCCTCTCCTCAGAATAAAGGAGATATAATCTTGCATTCCTTAGATTTACATAAACAACTCAGAATTTATTTGGGTAAAAACAAATCTATCAGAAAATCTGTCCAGCTTTTTGTATCTTTCCATGACAAGAGCTTGGGTTCTCCGGTTTGTGAGCAAACTGTTTCTTTTTTTTTACATCTTTATTAAATTGTCTGTTAAGACACAGGCAAACGTATAGTTATATAAAAAAATTAAAAACATATTAGCTTCTTCCCAGTTACATATGTTATACATAAATTTTCTTTTGTTTAACTATAATCAGTCCAACATTGCATAATTTGCTCAATTCCTGTCTTTCCTTAAACCTTGCTGCTCCTCCAGAACACATTATTCTTCTTGTATTGATGTCCTTCCATTTCACTGTTGCAGTATTCATTAACATTAGGGATACCCTGCTAAGGGTGGCCCATGTCCAGCCAGTATACTAAAGCCTTTATGTTGCTTTAAGGTACGCCGTACAGCACACTTATGCTCCTCACATAGCATAGGGCATAAAGGTAACGTCCGGACATACCAGCCTCAGAATTTCTTTGCCACCAGTCCAAATGCCACCTCTTGATCTTCAGTTTGAATGCCTGTTCCATTACTGGTTCACCAAGCCATTGCAGATAAGTGCCCCGTTGAGGTTCTGTTTTACCTACCTATCTTTTCTATTGTTGGTTATGGGGTTTCATGTCATAGAAGAAGGGTAAATGCCAGTGTGTGAGACAGATTCTCCATAAAGACCACCACAAACAGTGTCTGTTTTGCCTTGACACCTGACATGACCATTCGTGCTGTTCTATCTTTCAGGCTTTTGTACCTAAAACCCTTTGTAGTAGACCCTCTTCTTTGGCGCTTTGTCTTGAAAACCAGCATCTGAAGCTTCTTGTGAAAGATACGATGGAGGGAACATACTGCTCTGAGGGACAGCTGTCAGTGAAGAAGAAGACCAAGAAGCCTAGGCCAGAATCTTCTGCCTGTGCTGGACGTCTCTTCGCTCTGCTTTATTGTTGGATTCCTCTGCTTGCGACCAGGTTGGAGGTCGGTGGGGATCCAACTTTAAGCATGTCCAAGGAGCCATTGCAGACGTCTGCTTCGGACCTTCAGGAGGAACCATGGCTGATTATCTCTGAGAGTACCTAGGGGTGTTCCCCAAATATTAGTCAGAGAAGTCCCTACTACCATCACTGAATGCCATCCTGGGTCAGAGCCTTTCAAATTTTGTAAAGCAGACGGCCCGTTGAAGAAAAAGCAAAAGACTAAACATATTACTCGTGCTGCTAAGGTTACACAGAGCGAAAGGCAGTCCTTCACTCAAGGCTTGTTTAGTGCTTTGATGGCATTGAAACCTCCTCATGGAGTTTCTATTTCAACCCACCATGGTCCTCTACTCCCATAAAAAGACCCAGGGGACAGGATTCCTCTGAGTAGGAACTGGATTAAAATGATCAATCCCTTGCTTACTCTTCTCAGATTCCCTCTCCTTTGGATAGTGGATTAGCGGAAGAGGAATTTACAAGTCCTGATACTCCCTTTCATAGGTTCATAGGTTGGTACTAGGCTATTGGCCCTAGGGCCTATGCAAGCCTAGCCATAACAATCCCCTGGATATTTCTTCCCACAATATTTACTTCTCCGGGCCCCTGTCTAGCAGGGCGACTGACATGATCCCCGGGGTGAATTTCCTATCTCCCATCCAATTATCAAGGTTCCTTTTGAAGAGGGCCAATGAGGTGCTTCTGCTTGATATGTATGGGCAGTCTGTTTCAGAGTATGGGGAGCCTCTGGGTCAGGAACCTATCCCTCCAGCATGTTTTGTTCATTGTGATGACAAGGTTTAGATCCCTGGAGCGTGTGGCTCTGAGGGATTGGGATTTCTTTAAGTGGAACATGTCCAACAGCTCAGGGTTTGACATGGCCTTGTATGTTAAGCAGAGAGATCGCCTCTGAGTAGACCATATGCCACAGAGTATAGCTGGAGTTTTTTTAGACGGTCAGTATATGGCATCTGCTTTAGGCCTGTGATTCTTTTAGTGAGGTATTTCTGTGGCCTTTCCAGCTGTTGCAGATGTCTTGTGAGGTGCATACCAAATGGGGCATTATACTCTATAATGGGTCTAATGAGGGATGAGTCCTTTTTTCTGGATGAAAAGCCCTTAGTGATGAGGTGTGCCACATAGAAGGATTTCCTGACTGTTGTGGCAATGTGGTTATCGAAAGTGAGACCACTGTCCACCTGTGTCCCTAAGTCTCTCATCACACGTTCGATGTTTAGTGTCCTGCCACCTATGTGGTAATTCATGGGTACATGTTTTTTTCCAAAGAGGATAACTATACATTTCTTGGCATTAAGCTTGAGCCCATGGCTCTGGCACCAGGCATCTGTTTCTGTAAGGCCCTTTTATAGAATACCCACATCATTTGGGGATTCAATAATGGCTCCCAGTTTCAAGTCATCTGCAAACTTTGTTAGCCAGAGTCCCTTAGTGTTGGCCTGTACTTCAGAGAAGTAGATGCCAAACAAGAGTGGTCCCAGGACTGAACCCTGAGGTACTCCACTTGTCACTTGTCTGGAGCTGGATTTGGAGTTGGCTACTTTTACAGTCTGGGTTCTGTCAGTAAGCCAGTAGGCAACCCATCAAGTGACATAGGGATTTATGCCCAACTTAGTAAGTTTATCTATGATTCCAGAGTGGGGGATGGTGTCAAAGGCCTTGGCGAGGTCCAGATAGGCTGTGTGGACTGCCTTACCCTCGTCCACAGCTCTGGAGACTGATTCGAAGAAGTCAATCAGATTCAGGAGACAAGATCGGCCCTTCACAAACCCAAACTGGGTGGGGTCCAGTGTTTGAAGGTTGCCAATGTCTTTGTTTATAAGTTCCATGATAATGCGTTCCATGCCCTTGCAAATCAGGCTGGTCAGACTGATGGGACGGTAGTTCCCGGGATCCAAGGTGGATCCTCCCTTGTGGAGCCGGATAACTCTAGCTGTGCGCCACTCAGTGGGCACGAAGCCTGAGGTGAGGCTATGATTAAACATGACACTTAGGTGAGGTGCCAGTTCATTTTGTAGTTCATGTAGTACACATCCTGGGATGTCATCTGGTCCCATGGATGCTGTATTCTTAGCTTTGGAGAGTGTGGTTTCTACCTGTGTGGCCGTGATTATCTGAATTTGGCAATCTTTTGGTATTGAGATGGGCCCTTTAGGGGGTGAGAGGGGGGTGAAGTTGGCACTAAATCAATCTGCCAGGATATTGGCAATATCCTTGGGATCAGTATATTTAATGCCATTCTGTTGTAACTCAGAGCAGATCTGAGCATTGCCATTTAGATTCTTGACATAACTATATAATGCCTTGTGGTTGTCTTTGGAATATTTGGCAATTTTATTTTTGTAACTAGCTTTTGAGGATTTTATGAGGGATCTCAGCTTCTTACTGAGGCTGGTGAGGGAGTTTTTTGCATCTTGGGATATTACTTTTTTTGCAGCAGTTTCTTCCTTCTGTTGTATAGTTTGTTTATAGCAGGGGACCACCAGATTGGCTTCCTTTTTTTGGAGAAGAGCATCTTGGTTCTATTTGGGATGGCACGATTCATGCATGAGTGGATGTGATCTTACAGTGCCTTAGTGTAGGATTCTGCAGTCGAACTTCCAGATCCCGTCTGCGTGGGTGTTGTGAAGTTTGTCACTTCTGACTTCAGTAGCTTGAAGTTGCCTTTGGAGAAGTTTTTAAGGAGGTTTCCTTACGATTTCTTTTGGGGACATAATCTCCAGGATGATGGAATTTTTTAAATGAGATTGTGCTTAGGTTTCTGAGTTACATAAAAGGTATTATGAGTTGCTGCAGGTGGATTCTCCTTAACCTTCAGCTGTTCCTCCAGTTTTGGCTACCTTGTTCGATGCATTTTCCAATGCTTCTAAGGCTTTGGACTGTCAGTCCCTTGCTCCCAAGAAACTTGATAGATTCTGTAGGGTGCCTGAGGACTGTAAACTGTTGTACAAGTATCTTGCTAACCCCTCGGTGGTGTCTTTAGCTTCTGACAAGCCCTCTCAATTGCTTTCTTCTCCCAAGTTACTGCCTTCTAATAAAGATAGCAGGACCATAGAAAGGTTAAGCAAGAAGGTTTATACCTCTGTTACCTTGGCTTTTAGGGCTGTTAATTATCAGGCCTATATGTCTAGGTATTTATTAGCTTTCTTATCCCAGGCCTTTCAGGTTATTTCTGATCTGCTAGACTCTGAGGGTAAAACTTCTGCCCTTTCACTGTTACGGACTTCCTCCCAGGTGGCTTATCATTCCATCAAGTGTAGTTATGATGCAGCAGATGCTTCTTCTAGGGCTGCTTCTTTTGGGTCAGTGAGGTATTCTTGGCTTCAGCTTCAACCTTTGCCTGATGATGTTAAGGCTAAGTTGATGGATGGCCCTTTTGATAATAAACACTTAATTGGTGAAGCTACTGGTGCTATGTTGACGTCTCTCCAGGATAAGGGCAGTGCTCTTCAGGAACTTAAACGTGTTTATTTCTCCGGTGCCTAAATTTCAGAGAAGTTACCCCAGTTAGCCAGCTTTTGTTCATAAGCAATCGCTCCCTCCTCCTAAGGGTAAAAAGGGTGGCAAGTGGGCTCTGCCTGTGAAGGTTACTCAGACTTATGTATCTCAAGACGTCTCCTTTTCCTGATAAATCAGGTGCTGTCTGACTATTCTATTCTCCCAGTCACTTTCCTCTTTCTCTCCACCTCTCTACCTCTCTCTCTTCCTGCTTGGCTACAAATTACTCATGATTCCTGCGTCTTGTCAGTTTTTCGCTAGGGGTATTTCTTGGTCCGGAAATCCCTTCCCCCTTTTATGGCTATACCTCAGCCCCCTCAGGAACAACTATCTTTCTTTCTTTCCAGAGTGCTTCAGGATCTTTTGACTCAAGGTGCTATTTAAGAGGTGCCCGTTTCTCCAAGGGAAAAGGGTTTCACTCTAGGATGTTTCTAGTGCCCAGGAAAGAAGATACCTGTAGACCAGTTCTAGACCTCTCTCATCTAAACATTTTTCTGAAGGTACCCTTCTTACAAATTTTGTCCCTTCAGACTTTGTTCCCTTTTCTGTTTCCTCAGACTTATATGGTGTATCTGGACCTCAAGGATGCTTATTTCTATATTCATATTCATCCCCCTTTCAACAAGTGTTTGTTTCTCTGTTGATTCCTGGCATTTCCAGTTCTCTGCTTTGCCCTTTGGCCTTTCTTCTGCCCCAAGGCTATTCACCAAATGTCTCACTCTCCAAGTGTTTCCTTACTTTGACACCCTTCTATTTCAGACATCCTGTCCAGAGATCCTGTTGCAAAATTATTTCTCTTCTGCAAAGCCTGGAGTGCAGAATACAGACTGTGCCTGTGCTGGCATCCCTGCCTCCTCCCAAGGCCTTTAATACTCATTTCCTTCTTTCATATTCTTCTTCCTCCTCTGGCCTCTGTAACAGACAGGAATTTCTGAGAGTTCTGGGTTTCATGGCATCCACCATCCCTACACTCCCACTGACCAGACTCCACATGAGGAGGTTTCAGTGGTTTCTGAAGTCATTTTGGCTTCAACATGCGCATCCCCTAGAATTTGTAGTTTCTCTTCTGCCTTGTCTCAAGGAGGAACTTCACTGGTGGATACAGCAGTTATCTCTAAATCCAGGGCACCCTTTGTATCCCCCTCTTCAATCTCAGGAGCTATTCACAGATATTTCATTTGTGGGATGGGAGTAGCTTTTGGCTCCCTAAAGGTGCAGGGTTTGTGATTGCCTCTTCAACAGAAAGAGCACATCAGTGTCAAAGAGATGAGAGCTTTTCTGCTGGCACTTGAGGCTTTTCATCCTCATTATTCCACAGGGCCTGTGAATGTATTTACAAACAATATTACAGTGATGTGGTGTGTAAACAAACTGGGGGGGGTCGTATCTTATTAACCAGTTTGCTAGTGTGGAATCTTGCTATCCAGTATCAAGTGATTCTTCTGGCAGTTTACATTCCCTCATGTCAAAATATTCTGGCAGACACCCTGAGCAGGGATGCTTCACAAGGATGTGTTTCTGACCATTGCACACCAGTGGGGTACCCCTCAAATAGATCTTTTTTTCTCCACTCTGAACAGACACCTTCATCTATTTTGTGCCAGAGTCCAAGGTCCTCTGGTCTGGAAGGTGGACACACTGTCTTTTTCTTGAAAGGAGTTGTTTCTTTACACTTTCCCTCCCCTTCCCCTCATTTTAAAAGTCCTGTTCAAAATTCATCAGAATGCTCCCAAAATCTTATTGGTGATTCCCTTTTGACTGAGACTGCATTGGTTCCCTCTTCTTCTTTATTTAGTCAAGTGCAATCATCACAAATTATGTCACAGGGTGGACCTACTCATACAGGGCAAGGGATCTCTCATCCATCCCCACCTGTCCACTCTTCAGCTGACACTGGAGGTGATATTTTAATTCCACATAGACACCTTTTTTTCCTGAGGACCTGCTTACAGTCCTGCAGGAGGCCAGGGAACCTAATACTAGAAAATCCTACTTATCCTAATGGAAGACGTTTTCTGTTTGGTGTCTATCTTGCAACCTGGATCCACTTTCTGTGGCTGTTCCTTTGGTTCTCTCTTATCTGTGTGAATTGCTCAATGCTGCGTTGGGTTATTCTTCTGTTAACTCCTGCTTATCAGCTGTCTCTGCTTGTCTGCCTTTATCTCCTCCTTTAGCTTCTAGATTTGAAGTTAAACAATTCCTCAAAGGCATCCTTCATATTAGGCCTCCCAAGAAGCCTGTTCCTCCTCCCTGAGATCTTAATTTTGTTTTGAAAAAACTGACTCTGGCTCCTATTGAGCCTGCAGCTTCAGCTTCCTTGCAGCATTGCTCTTGGAAGACTGTACTTTTGTTAGCCCTTGCTTTTGCCAGACAGATTTCTGAGCTTCAAGCTGTTCTGGTTTGTCCTTCTTTTTTGGTGTTTCATAAGGACAGTGTGTCCTTGAGTGCTAATTCTTCTTTTATGCCCAAGGTGTGAATGACTTGTCCCTTAATCAATCTATGACATTACCCAAGAACCCTCGCCAATGCTATTCAAACACAAACTTAAAAGCCACCTTATGTCACATTGGTTATGTCCCTGTACCAATCCTGACTAGTACCCCTATACCCTCTCCACCTCCTTAACTTCATACAAATTACCCTAACAGTCCATCCAAACAAGATGATCAATCATATTAACTAATCTAGGTATTATTGCCTAAATAAAATATCCTAAACCTAGGTAATAAGGTATCAATTACCTACTACCACAACTTACAAAATGTCTCATGCCTCATGGATGGATGTATTCTGCTATGCCTGTAATCAGTCTGTATGTTCTGTAACTGATATCATTGTACTATCTACTTTTTCATTCTTTATTCACTGTTACTTAATGCTATCTACCTAAAAAATTTGTAAATTGTTATGTGTTTGGAGCTTTTCTCCCCGGGACTCCGCTGAAAATGGATATGTATCCAGTCGGACCATCCCGGTCAACAAATGTAAAATAAAATAAAAATAAAATATTAATTTGCCCACTTTTTTCCCTTCTCTGGAGTCTGCCAGTGAGAAGTACTGCACACGTTGGATGTGCATAGACAACTCAGATTTTATTTGGATAAGACTAAGACTATTAGGAAATCTAATCAGCTCTTTGATCCTTCCACCCTAGGTCTTTAGGATTAGCTGTGTCCAAGCAGACTATTTCTTCTTGGATCTCAAAAGCTATTTCTTTTTCTTAGTCATTTCATGGTAAGAGTCTTCTTTATTCTGTTAAGGCTCATTCTACTAGAACTGTGATATCTTCTGGTGCTTTTTTCAAGGGTTTGGAGACTAACTGTATTTTTGAGGCAGCTGCCGGGACTTCTGTGCATACATTTACCAAGCAGTACAAGTTGGAAGGGATCTCTCGAGCTAGAGCTGGTTTTGCTAGGGCCATCATTAATGGCTTCCTAGAGGGCTCTCCTGGTCCTTCCTCCTACTTATTTTCTTCCTGAGATTTGGCACTCTTCCTAATGTAATGAATACTGCAACAGTGAAATGGAAGGACAGTACAGTTCTGTAAAATCTTACCATAATGGTAAATGTCCTTTCTTTCTCGTCACTGTTGCAGTATTCACTCCCTCCCTCCGCCCCCTGGTCCATTTATCTTCTGGATGTACTGATTACCTCTCTTTTCCTTGGACTGGCATTTCTACTATGTCCGGACATCACCTTTATGCCCTTTGCTACGTGAGGAGCATATGTGCGATATATGGCATACCTTTAAGCGACCTAAAGGCTTTGGTATAGTTGCTGGACGTCGGGCTACCCTTGGCAGGGGATCCCTAATGTACTGAATACTGCAACAGTGAAGAGAAGGACATCTACTTTTATGGTAAGATTTTACACAACTGTACTTTCCTACAGTTTCCATTTCTTTCCATGTAATTTGGTCCTGCTGTTGTCTAAATATCCCACTTCCGTACAGTACGTTCTTCATATTGATCACTGCTGCAGTAGCCTTAGCTACATGAGCTATATCCTGCCAAGGACATAACAGCCAGCCAGCTTCCAAAGTTTCAGGGCACCTTCCATATACCCGAACTGTAAAACAGCTTGAGCTGAGCTGACTAAAAGACAAGTTTGGGAGTGAAACCCTTCAGAGCTTTCCTGCAGTTGTGGCTTTTGAAAAATGGCATTTAGCTTGTGCTTTCCTTTGTTGGGTAGATAAGTTCCCTTTGGCTTTGGGGGGGGACTTCCATTTTCTCATATTTACTAACATTTTATTACTTTTCCTCATCAGTAAAGTTATTTTAAAGGTAGGAGTGTTGTGTTTTAATGGATTGTCTCAAGACTGAAATGTACTTTTAAGTGGGGCACTCGTTTTTTTCTGTCAGTTTAAATGTAGTGTAAATTAACCAATAACACATTTTTTGTGGATAAATTGTTTTTATTTTTCTGTTGTGGGGCTGCTATATTATTTAAAAGTGCCTTTTACTGCTTTTCTTCCTGTCAAAGAAGTAACTTTTGAGGACTGGTAGTTTTACTGGCATTTGCTGCTTGTCTTCCTCAGAAAAGAGGCAGTCCGTCTTCCAGCCACAAAAAAAAAAAAAAAAAATAAGGTAACAGTCTTTGCCATCAAAGCAGGTTAGCAATTTGCCTTAGCTGCTGGTGGGTGACTCTGTTGTGGCCATTTGTTGTACCTCAGACTATTCATCTTTAACCCTGTATCCCTCTGGTAGAGTACCTACAGCCACTATGGACTGGGGTCCGCCACATTCTCCGTGGATGTTGGAGTCCTGTCAATAGGCAAGGAAGAGACACTCTTGTTGGCCCTGGGAGGGGGACTGTAGAATCAGGGTTTTTCATGGACCATTCTCTGAATAGCCCTTCCAGCATCCCTGAAGTGGCTGCCTGACTGCTGCACTCTGGAGGCAGCCAGCATGGTGCTTATCTTTGCACCCAGAAGCCTCCCTAAACATAACCACAAATTCATGGGTGCTAAACATTATCTCCAGAGGTTATTCTATACCATTTTCCCTTTCCCCTGTTAAAAGGAAAAGAGTTCCTAATGCCCCACCCAGTCAACAGAAACTTGCAGCAGCAGAGATCTCTAAGCAGAGATCTCCAAGCTGCTTGAAAAAAGCCATCCAGCCGATCCCCACAGAACAGATAGAATTCAGAGTCTACTCATGGTTCATTTTAGTACCCAAGAAAACAGGGGACCTCCAGCCCATTTTAGACCTGAGTCATTTGAATCTTTATGTTAAGCAGACAAATTTCCGGATGGTCACGCTACAGTCCATTTTGCCTGTACTGAGACAGGACGATTGGATGTGTTCACTAGACCTCAAGGACGCATAGTCTCATGTGAAGATAGAGAAGTGTTTGAGGAGATTACTTCACTTCTGGCTGAGTGACACCCACTGTCAATTCAGAGCTGTTCCCTTTGGACTCACCCCCCCACACACATGTTCACCAAAGTCATGGCAATGGTAACAGCACACTTGCACTTATTAGGGATCCATGTTTTCCTATATCTCGAAAATTGGCTGCTCACAGCCACAACTGACAGTCTCTTATCACATCACCGGGACCTCTTGCTCAAACTGTTATGGATCTAGTGATCACTGTCAGCATCCCCAAGAGCAAGTTTACTCCTTCTTAACAGATATAATTTATTGGATGCCCCATTGACACAACCTTACAGACTGCCCACCTACCAATGCCCAGAGGTCTCTCTCTTTCTCACTGCTACACAAGTTCTTCACCACCCCATCTTCCAGCAAGGTTGATCTTCAACTTTTCAGTCTTATGCTGTCTACAATTGTCATGATCCCTGTTCCAGATATTTATGAGGGTTCCCCCAAGGGATTTTAGTGGTACATTGGTCTCAAAGAGTCCATCCACTCTACACCAAAATAAAAATAATTCAGATCAGCAGACTGCATATATCCTACTGAATAAAGTCTCATTTGGTGATAAATTAAAGACCATTCTGAACAAGTTTCCCAGTGGCAGTTGATAGAACAGACATTTCCCTTCTATAGTGGGGGAGGCATTTTGAAAGGAAGACAGCTCAAAGCACATGGATGATCGCACATAAAGGTCAATCTTCACATCAGTGTTCCGGGATGAGGGCAGTCCTCCTAGCAATGCAGGCCAGGCACCCCAGATGTGTGTTTCAAGTATGGACATACAACATGTCTGTAGTCTAGTACATCAAAAACAGGGAGGAACACGTTCTTACCACTTATACCACAAAGCCATGCTTTATTTTAGCAACACATATCCTGGGATCATCCATTGCTGTAGCTGACAAATTGAGCAGATCTATCCTGATACCTCACGAGTGGTCCCTTAATCCAACTTGATCTTCAGTCACTGGGGCCAGCTTTGCTGCAGTCCTTTTGCATCTCATCTAAACCATAAGTGCAGCACTTACTTTGCCATAATCCCTCCAAAGGGACAGTCACTGAAGGATGCTGTGGTCCACAAATGGCCCCCAGGTGTCCTTTATCCCTTTTCCCATTTCCTCTAATGAACAAATTTATACAGAAAGCAAGAATGTGCAAGGCAAAGGTGATCCTCGTTGCCCCTTTCTAGCCTCAGAAGACATGATTACCATTCCTATGGCCTGTGCTAGTACAGCTTTCTTGGAAAATGGATCAATATAGGGAAGCAGAATGTAAGAAAATACAACTGTTGTTGGTGGATCTTAACGAAAGCATTCGACAGAGTAAGCTGGGATTTTATGTGTAGGGCAATGGAAGTATTTGCATTCCCTGATAAAACAAGGTTGATTAGCAAGATATAGGATGGATCGGATGTGAAAATTAAAGTGGAGGGGTCCTCTCTGATAAGTTCTGTTTGAGCAGAGGTACAAGGAAGGGGTGTCCTCTTTCCCCTTTGCTGTTTATGTTAAATTTGAAACATTGGCAAAGAAAATAAGGACTCAGAAATTCAGCAATATAATTGGTATGGTAATCAGGTAAAGATGACTTTATTTGCAGATATTTTGTACCTGATAAAAACCATAAAGGATGTTTCCGTGTAGTGGAATATTCTAAGACCATTTCAAGTCTTTTCAAGGAAACAAAATTAAGGAAGATAAAACAAAGACAATAGCTGTAAACACAGATGAATTGGGGAAATGTTAAAATGAAGTACTTAAGAGTATGCATTAAAAAGGATTCCGTTTTGGCAACTAAGGATACGTGGGAAAGGACTAAATAAAAGACAGTACAGAAACTGAAACATTAGAAGCTGTGTTTTATGGCCATGGATAGCAAGATACAAGCAGTGAAAATGTTTTTAGTCCCTTTAGTTTTATACAGAGGTCAAACATATTTTTATCAACCAGATCAACCAGAGGAGACATTGTGGATAGTAATTAATAAAGACTTGAATAATTTTATCTGGGAGAGGAAGTGGGTAAAAGTCAAGTGGGATAAGTTGATCCTTCTATTAAAGCAAGGTGGTTTGGAATTACCTGATTATAAGGGGTATTTCAGAGCCACACAGTCAAGGCTCCTATACATAGCACAAGCAGAAAACTGTAATTCAAAGTGGAAAGGAATGATAATTAAAAAGGGGGAAGCTCAAGAAATAAGGGGAGACTAGGATTTTGTATGCAGATCCTTAAGGAGAATAACAGTAAAGCTTCATACTGCCTAAGGAATTCCCATGAATCCTTGCATAGGCGGTCAGTGTTCTGGACCACCCCTTTTAAATGGTAGTCTAGAAATTTATCCAAGGGGACCATTATCGATTGCCTAGCTTCCACAATGGGCCTCATCGGTGGATCATTTTGATTTTTGTGGATCTTGGGAACTCCAAAAGTGGTAGGCACTACTGGATGCTTGATGTTTAGGTATTCATATTGGTCAATGGTAATTTGGCCTTGCATAAACATGTCTTACAACGCAGCAAAAATGCTGGAATATGTGACATGCAGTTCATTTTTGGACACCAGCTTGTAGGTGTCTACAAATAAAATGTACATTTTCTCAGTGTATTGCAAGTTGTCCTTAAAGACAGCCCCACTCTTTGTCTGATTGCATAATCCTGACATTAGACATTCTAAGATTATGTATCAAATCCAACTCAAATTTGGTCAGGTTGGATTTTTCCAGAGGGGGTAGCTACTGACTTGAGATCTAAAGTCAAGTTTGCACATTCTCTCGAAAAGAAGCAAAAGGAGATGGAGTGGTAGACTGAATATACAAGGGACTCTTAATGACTAGGTATGTGTGGCTTCATTGCAAAACACGATGCCCAAATTCAACTTCCTGGTATAAATTTTCATATCTGTAAGAACTTCAGTAATATTAGCTCCCCAACCAAAGACAATGGTGTAGCCTTTAGAAAGAAATGGCAGCATGTGTTTGTTGGATAATGTAAGAAGTAAAGTTGTAAACATAAAAATCGCCAGTTCCTTTAGAGAGTACATAACAGAGTTGAATATCTTCTGTGGTAGCCTCTTTCTGTATGAGTACTTCCGAGATGTTTTCTTCTGTATGAGTACTTCCGAAATGTTTTCTTCTGTCCAGTGTTCAATCAGGGTCTTGATTTGCATGAAAGTGTGTGGGTCTGTTCCTGCCATTGTTCTCGTTGGGTCTGTTGTTTCCCATTGAGACGTGCGGATCTCCGCACTGGGGGAAATCTGTAAAGGGTGAGCCTCCATGGTAGAATTATTAAATTGGGGTGCATCCTCAGGTTGAAAATCAGTTGGCAGTATGTCCACATGTTTAACATTGTTGGTATCACCTCCCTTGCCCCATTCTTATGATTTTGGGGGTAGGGGGTACAGTTATTTATTGAAGTAGTCCAATCTATCCCTTTCAAGTTTATGAAGTTTTCTGTCCTTGATTTTAGCCAGTTGGGCATCGATTGAGCGAAATATAGGCGAGTGCTGTACTTTATGCTGCTCATAATTATATGCTCTGTGATTAATTTGTCCAAAGCTGTAATATCACCAGTGAGTTCATCAGTAAGTTGAGTATTGTGTTTGAGAGAAAGCTCCATAATGTCACACCCAATATGGTCAAACATGGGGAGCAAGTCCTGATGTAATGGTGAATTATGGACAAGCCCTGTTGGGTATCTCCACAGTCATAGGCCCTTAGGGACTCTGTTTGCTCTAATGCACTCTATTAAATACTTGTTCGTAAGCTGTAACTTCCATACTTTAGTAAGTTTATATTTAAAGACGTCCAAAGATTCATTCAGAGAGTTAGCATTAGCAAGTGAAATGTTAGCATTGCAATACCTCAAATTAAAATCAGGCTCTGTGTAACCACTCCTGAACTTTAGGTACCGTATGTATGTGAGAATGAGAGGGCAACAAAGAGTTGTTATTACCTGCACAGTGCTGCTGTTTGTAGTAGGCAGGACCTCTCTCAGTCTAACTGAGTTAAAAATGTGCTAAACCTCCATTTGTATGCTTCCTGTGGGTTCTCCTGTTGTTGATGGGGATGCATGGAATCAATCCTTTGAGAGAGTTGTTGAACTAGTGTCGTAAGATTCCCAATGGAAAGCTATATTTCTTCATGATCAAACTCCAGAAATAATTGTTTCTGTGTTACAACAAAAGGTAACTACAATTTCACAATAAAAGGAGTAATTTATGCGGCCCCTTGCCAGTGTTGTAACAGTTTTTACATTGGCAAGACTGAACAGATGCTCAAACGGACAGTCTATGAACATCCTTATGAAATCAGAACTAAGTGTGAAACTAATGCACTTTTAAAACACCTGACAGTACATTCATATCACCAGTTTAAATCTGTCATTTTGGAGCAATTGCAAATGCATCCCAGGGGGAGGCCCATGGAGTCTAACACTAGAAAAGAAAAAACTTATTTGGCAGTTACGTTTGAATTCAGGTAGTCCACCAGGCATGAATTGGGTTACTTCTGTTTCTTGTTTACTTAAACTCAAAGCCAACCAACATTAACTGTCATGTATTTTTCAACATTTATTTAATGCTTCTCATTCATCTTATACATTTTAGAAAGTGCTTTAGCCATTTTTAATTAACCAAAAGGTCTTGCAGTCTTTAAAATAGTTTTAAAATTTGTGTATACTTGACTTTAAAAGTGAGCTTAATTTCTTGGCGCAATTTGGACACGTGACCTTCAGTAGTTTTTAAATCCTGGTTTCTCTGTTACATTGTATCTGATGAAGTCTTGTAGATTTATATCTGAGACAAAAATGCTTATAGTTTCTTTATTAAACAGTGAATCATTTGCAAAGCCTGGTTCATTAACAGTGAGTGATTTGTACTTCACCCAATGTGGAACAGTTTGTTTTCACTTAACAGTGGTATTTTACATTTGTGTTTTGTTGTCTTTGGTAGTGATCTACCTGCATTCCGTGCCCTTCTCTTCCTGGTTCTGCTTTTTTTCCAAGTTTGTCTCATTGTCTGTATCATTTGGCATGGCTGCAGATGATCCAAGTACCTCACAAACATTATTTCTTGACTTTGATCATGAAGAATTGCAGCGTTCCATTTGGAATTTTACAACACTAATTCAACAACTCTCTCAAATGATTGATTCCATGTATCCACATCAACAACAGAAGAACTCAGAGGGGAGCATCCAAACAAAGATTTATCCCATTCCCATTTTTAACTCCATTAGACCAAGAGGGGTCCTGCCTATGACAAACAGCAACTCACAGCAGCATTCTGAGGGAATAACAACTCCTTTTTGCCCTCTCATTCTCACATACATACGGTACCTAAAGTTCAGGAGTGATTATACAGAGCCTTTGATTTTAATTTGGGGTATTCCAACACTAAAATTTCTCTTGCTAATGCTAACTCCCTGAATTAATCTGTGGATGTCTTTGAATATAAACTTACTAAAGTATGGAAGTTACAGCTTGAGAAAGAGTATTTAATGGAGTTAAGTATGTGGCAAGGAATCATTTTACCTGTAGGTCATGTGGGGGGTATATATTCTGGGGTGTGGATGCACGCCAACCAGATGGTATATGGGAGAGACTAGGAGGATGGTTAAAAACAGAATATTGGAACATCTGGGAGACATCAGAAACAACAGACTTGAAAGCCCTGTAGCTTACCACTTCCACATGGCCCATGGGGGTTCAGCAGCCAGTTTATTTTTCGGCATTTTAGCTAAACCATTGCACACACAACAGGAGAATTTCTCTCATGCATTAAACAATTTGGAAGCTAAATTTATTATTAATTTCAATACATAAACCCTAGGGGTTTGAATCAGGAATTAAATATAAATATATAAAGTAAATATTTATCAGATGTATGGATGTATTGTGTAAAAGCTATTTATTGTTATATATATATATATATATATATATATATATATATATATATGTGTATATATATATATATATATATATATATATATATATATATATATATATATATATATATATATATATATATATATATATATATATATATATATATATATATATATATATATATATATATATATATATATATATTATGTATATATATATATATATATATATATATATATATATATATAGGGTGAGCTTACCTTTGGGTATATATGTATAATGAATTTATGGTATGCATAGTTATTAAATTGTATTTTTAGTACCCAGGGTATAACTCTTGGTGATCCTGCATTCCCGTAGTTTACATATTCACTTTTTTTTGTCATAGAGTTGCACAGTCACTTTAAAAAAAATTGGGTTTTGCTAACCATGTAATTGTTTCATTGGTATTAATGAGTTGTTAATGCACACCAAAGTTATTTTGAAAATGTATTTAAAGCAAGGTGTTGATGCTGAAAATGTATTCCCGTTTGAAGGCATATTGGCCGAGGTACCAGGAAGCATCAATAAAATACTGGTTGGAATCTACAGTGTATAGTGGTTTTATAAAAGTGTTCCAAGTCTGCTTTTTCCATTCAGTTGCCATCTATTGATGTTCTTCGTGTTTCACTGTTGCAGTCATTACATTTGGGTTATCTGCTTGCAGGTAGCCCTCAGTCAGCCTGATTAACAAAGTCTTGGGTCTTGGGTCGGTTGCTGTCCCTTCTTCCATGATGTCAAGTCGTCAGGGGTATAAAACATGCAGCCGATGCCATTACATCAGTCTTTCTTGCCATGCAGTGCCCGAAGCAGAAGCAGTTCACAAGTGCCAGTCGGCCGACTCCTGAAATTTTCATTTTCGAGTTTCAGAACCGAAGTCTTCAACTAAATCTAAGTACCCCGTTGGAGAAACTTTTTCTTGCTCCTTACCGATGTCAGTAAAAGTTAATAATTGCATTACTTGTGGAAAGCAAATACCTCATAAAGATTTTCATTCATACTGTATTCCTTGCCTAGGTCCTGACCACGACGTACCTTGCTGTCGGTTTTGTGCTTTATTTAATCAGTGCACTATCCGTCGTCAGTATATTTTCACCTCTAAATGTTTTGGTTCTCAGTTTAATTATCCAGAAATGTCATCGATTAGCCATCCGACTACCGGGATTCAGAAAAAACACAAAGAAAAAGACAGAGACAGGCCGATGAGGTCCAAAACTGCAAACGACGCTTCTCCTAAGCCATTCGCCAGTTCGCCGGTACTCAGTGGGGCACTTTTGCAGCCCCTGATACCCGCTACTTCTGATTCGCAGGTCTCTACTGAGACTCATTCGGAGTCCGGTATGCCGCAAGATGTTTCAACTATGGAACCTGCAGATGTCTCTACCTTTGATGGGTCCGGAGCTGCTGTGCAGGCACCAGCTTCTGAGGGTATATTCAGGCCTATGGACTTGCATATTAAATCGACGCCTCCTTCATTACTTAGGCCTAAATCTCGATCCATGTCTAAAAAACCGACGCCCAGACCACATGCTCAGGCCTCTATGCCTAAAAAACAAATGATAAGAATGGCTGAAGATCTAATAACTCTAATCAGGGGTAGCCAACCCCCCCCCCCTTCTAAGAGGCCTAGGTCTGAAGTTGATTATGAATCTTCTGATCAGGATTCTGTTTTTTCTGACTCTTCTGATGTTCTGGATTTGCCCTTACCTACTTATGAGGATTCTGATGCAGAGGACTCTATACCCTCTGCTTCACCTCCTGAGGATTTTTCTTTTGGGGAAACCTTACATACTCTAAGGGAACATTTCCACTGGGAAAGCCAGGATTTTTCTGATTCAAAAAAGAGGCTTAGAGATTTCCTTCTCCTACATCAGCACAGGCCTTTAGCTATTCCTCCTGTACTAGACATTGTTGATGATGCTTTCTCAGAATCTAGTTTGGCCCCTGATTCCCTGCCTCCTACTCCCAGAAAACCTGGCAGATACTACAGGGTCCCTGAGTCCCACAAGTTCCTTTTCAAAAATCCTGTTGCAGATCCAGAGACTATTTCACAGGGGCCCAAGGGCATTAAGGCTTCTACTGCTAAAAATCCTACCCCTTCTGATAGAGACTCCAGGGCGCTGTATAGATGGGGTAAGAAGGTTTACACTTCTGCAACCTTGGCCATTAGGGCTTTAAGCTTCCATTTTCATATGTTAAAATATCAGCAACATGTTATTGGACTGCTTAAACAGAAAATGATGTTGATTCCTGACTTTGTGGAAAATAAAGAATTACAGGATTTAATGCATTCTGCCGAACAAGTTGGAAAACATACTTTGCAATGTGGTTTTGATTCATTAGAGGCCTCTTGCAGGGCTGCTGTTACTGGGTCTGTGCTCAGAAGGCATGCTTGGCTTAAGGAGCAATCTTTGCCTGATCATGTTAAAGCTGAATTGTTGGTTGCTCCTTTAAATCAGGACCGCCTATTTGTCAACAAGGCTGAGGAAGTTCTTAAAAAGATGGAAGATAAAGCTAAATCTATGCAAACTGGTAAAGATTTTTTACAAGTTCAGCCTCCTAGATTTAGTAGGCACTGGCCCTCTTAGAATTGGTCCTTTCCAGCCCCTTCCAGGTCTTCTCAAGCCAAACCCAGACACAGCAAAAACCCCAGGTTTCAGTCCCAGGGGACTCACAGAACTAAGCAGTGGGGGGCCTCCACTTCCAAGTCTGGGAATAATAAGACCCCCCCCATGGTAAACTGTCTCAATGATTTCCTTTTAAAATTTCCAAGCACTTATCAACTGACTGCCCCTTTGGGGGGAAAGATTGCTCTTCATGCAAAGAATTGGGAACTCATCACCCAGGACAAATGGGTTTTAAATGTAGTGTCCCATGGATACAGATTTCACTTCCACACGTTGCCAACACCAAGTGGGTAGCCAGACCTACCCCCAAATCAGTGGGCAGAGGCCCAAAAACAAGTACTTTCTCTCTTAAGCATGGGGGCTATTCATCTGGTACCAGAAGCGGAAAAGGGACAAGGTTTCTACTCGAGACTTTTCCTGGTACCCAGAAAAGACAATTCATGGCGTCCTATCCTGGACCTGTCTACTCTAAACACCTTTTTGGAGATTCCAAAATTCAAGATGCTGAGTCTTCACCAATTACTTCCTATGCTAGGCAAAGATGCCTGGTTGGCAACACTAGATTTAAAAGAAGCATACCTGCACATCCCAATCAGGGAATCTTGCAAAAGATACCTACACTTCAAATCAAGCTACACCCATTATCAGTTATCTGCACTGCCCTTTGGCTTCTCTACTGTGCCCAGGGTATTCACAAAGTGCCTAGCTCCAGTTATTGCATTTTGCAGGCAAAGAAATATTCAAATATACCCATACCTGGACGATTGTCTAATTCAGGCAGAAAGCCAGAACATACTTTTGAATCATCTGGCCTTTGTAAAAAGGGTTCTTACTTGTCTGGGGTACAACATAAACGAAAAGAAATCACACCTGGTACCCTGTCAACAAATTATATTCCTGGGACAAGCTTGAATACAACTTCCCAGATGGCTTACCTCATGCCAGAAAAGCAAATTCATTTGACAACCTACTTCCAACAAGTGGCCACAAAAACCCTGCTCTCTGCAGGACAAATACTGCAAGCCTTGGGGTTCATGGCCTCCTGCATTCTTCTAATTCCATATGCAAGACTGCATATGAGGCAACTACAGTGGTATCTAAAAAGCCTATGGTGTCAACATTCTCAAGACCTAGAAACAATGATTCCTATCATACCTTGCCTATGCCTAGAGTGCCTTTAGTGGGCAGAGGCCTACCACCAAAACAAGGGATTACCTTTCACACCACCCCCTGCCGCCCAAACCCTAACAACAGATGCATTAGACTATGCATGGGGGGGCTCACCTGGCAGGGAAGTGCATTCAGGGCAAATGGAACCCAAGTCAAATGCACCTGCATATCAATCAAAAAGAAATGTTAGCTATACAGAATGCTCTGACAGCCTTCAAGGACCACATTCTTCCAGGACAACTAATGGTAAAGACGAACAACACCACTGTTATGTGGTACATAAACAAGCAGCGGGGTACACATTCTTAACCCCTCTGCAGATTAGCCATGGCATTGTGGAACACAGCCTTGAGCTACCAAGTGCACCTAGAAGCTCAATTCCTGCCAGGAAAATTAAATACACTGGCAGATGGACTAAGCAGAAACCTCATGGACCCACATGAGTGGAAATTGGAACCAAGGATTTTCAACATGTTGACAAGCCCAGATATAGACCTGTTTGCCTCTCCCCAGAACTACCAACTGGACAAATTTTGCACAAGGACTCCCCACAAACAAGCATGGAAAGTGGATGCTCTGTCCTTCAGCTGGAAAAACCTATCAGTCTATGCCTTCCCCCCTCTGCCTCTGCTCTCCAAAGTACTACTAAAAATCAAACAGGACAAACCAAGGATGATTTTGATTGCACCAGACTGGCCGCACCAACACTGGTACCCCCTCCTGTGCAGTAGGTCACGGTTATCTCCATGGCACCTGCCTCAGACTCCTCCCCTGCTGTCTCAGCAGGAGAACCAGATTCTGCACCCTCAGCTTCTAACACTGAACCTTGCAGCCTGGCTAATTACTTTACCATCCCTCAGCAAACCTGTGATGGATGTCATTTTAGAGGCAAGGAGGTCTAGTACTAGAAAATCTTATGCTGAAAAATGGAGAAGATTCTGTGCCTGGAACCAATATCAAGGGATGAGCACAGCAGCGCCCAGTTTACCTCAGATTTTACAATACTTAACTGAGATGCTTCACAAGGGCCTGTCTTTTTCCTCCATTAAAATCCATGCCTCAGCCATTTCAGCTTATTATAACACAGAACCTCCCCTCTTCTCTCATCCGCTGCTCAAGCAGTTCCTCAGAGGGGCCAAAAATTTGAGACCACCCAGGAGAGCTCCACCCCCAGCCTCTGGGACCTTAACTTTGTCTTGGAGAAACTCACTCTATCTCCTTTTGAGCCAGTTGCTACTGCAGACTTAAAATTTCTTTCTTGGAAAACAGCTTTCCTTTTAGCAATCACTTCAGCTAGAAGGGTATCTGAATTACAGGCCCTTATGACAGTGGAGCCTTTCATCATCTTTCATGCGGACAGGGTGTCCCTCAGAACCAATCCATCCTTCATGCCCAAGGATGTTTCCAGTGTGGCTCTTAATCAGTCCATTCATTTGCCAGCCTTCTTTCCCAATCCACAGAATAAAGGGGAATGGTTACGGGAATGGTTACTGCATTCCTTAGATGTGCACAGACAACTTAGATTCTACTTGGACAGGACTAAACCTCAAAGGAAATCTGAACAACTGCTGGTGGCATTTGCTGCAGGGGCAGAGGGGAAGGCTATTTCAAAACAAACCATTTCTAAATGGATAAGCCATTGCATTCATTTCTGCTATAAGCACCATGGAAAACTTATCCCCCAGGGGATCAGACCTCACTCCACCAGGGCTGCATCTACCTCTACAGCCTTTTTCAGAGGCGTCCCTACAAGGGACATCCTAGAAGCTGCTACATGGAGTTCTGTACATACTTTCACCAAGCATTATCATTTGACAATTTTCTCTAAATCCCGAGCTGGCTTTGTCACTGCAGTCTTGCAGGGCCTTATGGCCCTAATGCTATCTAAATTCCTCCTCCCAACCATAGCTTTGGGAATCTACCCAAATGTAATGACTGCAACAGTGAAACATGAAGAACATAGTACAGTTGTGTACACTTACCATAAATGTAGATGTTCAAGTGTATTCACTGTTGCAGTCCTGGTTACCCTCCCTCCAGCCCCCTAACTTCTTTTGGCTATACCTCTACTTTCCTTTACTATGCTTAAAAGCCTTTTTGGTGTATTTGCTTTTTTGTTGGAGGTATATCTTTGCGCTTTTATGTTCAATTGCTTCCCATTTGGGGGGCACCTGACATATGGGGCAAGAAAAACTGATGTAATGGCGTCGGCTGCATGTTTTATACCCCTGATGACCTGACGTCATGGAAGAAGGGACAGCAACCGACACAGGACCTACTACTTTGTTAATCAGGCCAACTGAGGGCTACCTGCAAGCAGATAACCCAATTGTAATGACTGCAACAATGAATACATTTGAACATCTACATTTATGGTAAGTGTACACAACTGTACTTTTTTTGTTTTGGGTTCATTTTGTAAAGTTTATTTGCATTTTTGGAGTTCCCAAGATCCACAAAAATCAAAGCTCCACCGATGAGGTCCATTGTGTTGCTAGGCATTCGATCATAGTCCCCATGGCAAAATTTCTAGGCAACCATATAAAAGGGGTAGTCGATGACATGGCTTTTCTTACAATTGATGTCAAGGACATGTTCACAGTTTCCCCCCACCACACTGGCTTACAGTGGTTCACAAGAATTTTTAAATGATCATAGGGAATTTTCCCAAGATAGTATCAGTCTCTTTACTGAACTGATACATCTCATACTACACAATAACTACACTGTTTTTGACTACCAATACTTCTTGCAAAAAAGGCGGTTGCCATGGGGGTCAGTGTGTGGTTCCTTATATGCCAACATCGTCATAGTGGAATGGGAGGAGAAATTCATCTTTAAGGACTCGTGGTACCTTTATATTAGATACCTTGATGATATTTTTGTGGCATGGAAGAACGATGTGAGTCAAATTCCAGTTTTTCTTGAATACCTTAACAGCATGACTAGTTTTTTGGATTTTACCCATACTATTGGCACTGACCATATGTCATACTTGGAAGTCTTACTTGAAAAGAATGGGTTGAACAAGAGACTACTTTCAAAGATCTTTAGGAAACCCACTTATTCTGTCTCCTTCTTACATTATACCAGCTCCCACTCAACCTTATAGAAAAAGGCAGTACTTAAAGGGCAGTTTGTTCGTGCCATACACATGACCACTTTATATGAGGATTTCACTAGTGAATGCACCCTACTCAAGGACATGTTCCTCAGAAGAGGATACTCCAGTGTTTTTATCAGCAACATTTGGGAAGTAGTAGTACAAAAAAAAATATTTAGATCTATTCCATCAAGTAAAACTCCGGAGAACTGTGATATAGAGTTTTTTTGAACAGCCATTTGCAGGACACTCTGGGGCAAGTAACTACAGGTGTAATTTCATCACATCATACTCTACAGATCATGAGTTATTCAGGTGGACCTTAAGGAAAAACTGGTTTATTTTTAATGATAATAATGACATCATCAACAAGGTAGGAAACAAGCCAATCATTATTGTTAGGAAAGGCGCTAGTTTTAAGCAATTATTTGAAATGTCTGGCAAACTTCCACACCATTTAATTTGTAAATGGAAAGGCATGCAAAAATGTGGTGCTTGCAACTGTTGTAAATATATATTTGTTGCACCAAGGTAAAAATCATTGGTTTCTCTGTTATAATAAAAGGTAACTACAGTTGGACAAAGAAAGGAGTAGTATAATCAGACCTTTGCCAGTCTTGTAGCTGTTTTCACTTTGGCAAGACTGAATGGATGCTCAAAGAGTCTATGAACATCTTTATGAAATTAGAACTAAGTGTGAAACTAATGCACTTTTTAAACACCTAACAGTATATCCAGATCAGCAGTTTAAATTTGTCATTCTGGAGCAATTGTGCATGCGTCTCAGGGGCGGCACATGGAGTCTAACACTAGAAAAGAAAGAACTTATTTGACAATTATGTTTGAATTCAGGTAGTCCACCAGGCTTGAATGGGGTTATTTCTATTTCTTGTTTCTTGAACTCATAGCCAACCATCATTAACTGTGATGTATTTTTCAACATTTATTTAATACTTCTCATTCATCTTATACATTTTGGAAAGTGCTTTAGCCACTTTTAATTAACCAAAAGGTCTTGCAGTCTTTAAAATGGTTTTAAAATTTGTATATACTTGACAAAGTAAGCATATTTCTTTTAATTTTTTGTGCAATTTGGTCATGTGACCTTAGGTTTTAAATCCTGGTTTCTCTGTTACATTGTATCTGATGAAGTCTTGTGGATTTATATTGGAGATGAAAGTGCTTATGGCTTGTTTTATTAAACAGTGAATCATTTGCAAAGCCTGGTTCATCAACAGTGATTGATTTATACTTTACCCAAAGCGGAACAGTTTGTTTTCACTTAATAGTGGTATTTACATTTGTTTTTGGTTGTCTTTGGTAGTGATCTACCTGCATTCCGTGCCTTTCTCTTCCTGGTTGTGCTTTTTTCTCTAGTTTGTTTTGAAAACTGGCAAAGGAACCAAGGTTTTGGGGAGAAAATAAAATGGAGATGGAAAGGTAATAGAATAAGAAGAGGCCAAAAATTCATTTTGAATGCAGGCTAGAGATTGCCTTTCTATCGAGGACTGATATCAGAGTATAGGTAAAGAGAAAGGAACAGGGTATCCTAAGTGAAAAAACAGCATTAGTAGAGTTTTTAGTAGAATCTAGAACAGAAGTTGCTGTTAAAGGGATAATTAGTTGGGCGAATTAAATACTGCATTGATAGCTGTAAGAGTCAATCACAGAAGGTTAGAAAGGATTGGTAAGAGTGACTGGATAAACAGTTAACAAAGAAACAATGGGAAGATATATGTATGACTAGCAAATATGCAACAAAGTGTATAAGATTTAGCATCTTTGCTTTGAAGTGTTTGCATAAGTATTTTTATAACCCAAGCATACTCATAATTGGGTAATTGGGAACATATTTTTTGGGAGTGTGATGAGTTAGCAGACTTAAAAAAATATCGGCAGACTACTCTGTCAGAAATACTAGCTGAGCAAATTGGTGGAAATAAAGAAATTATCGTTTTTGAGCTGTGAGATTTTGAGCTGTGAGCTATGAGCTGAATTGCCTAAACATAGTAAGGCCTTACTGAGTTTAATTATGGTGGCAGCCAAAAAAAAAAATACTAGAAAATGGAAAGCAAAGTCTAAACCAACCATACTAGAAGTAGAGAATAGAGTAACACAGATTAAAAAACAACTGGACGTGGGATTTTTAGAAAAGAGTAAGAGCAAATTACATAGAAAAAAATGGGAATTTAATATTTTGGAGGAGGAATGAGGTTTAAGGGATGGCAGGAATGGAATGAACTATGTAATGGTTGACTGACAATGGCTGTATAGCAGATTATAAGTGATGTATAATGTTAGCAAATGAAACTATGTCAATATTTTTTTATATATGTATGGTAGATGGATGGATTGCCTATGTCATAAGTGATAATGTCCAGATCTTTTGTCTCACACATCTAGACTAACTTCCCCAGATCAGAAAACCATGAAATTAACCCCTTGGTTCTTCCAGTTCTAACAGTAGCCAGAGATGCCAGTCTTTCTCCCTAGGTTGTTCATATTTTATCAGCCTCTCAAATACAGGTCACTACCAATGTGTAATACAGCAAACAGAAAAGATTTTTTATTTGGGCATTATCCAGCATCTATTCCTTCCATTTTACATTTTTTATCAGAAAATCTGATCTTATTTATCTTCATTTCATCCTTGACAGATGAGGTTCGGTTCTGATATCAAAACCAGCTCGCCCATTACTACAGCTCACGCCAGTCAACAACTCTCAAGCTTGAGCTCTACTCAGAATCCCTCTCTCTGTTACCTCAGATCTCATTTGCCATTTTCAGAAACTGTTGCATTTAGCTGAGACTCTTGAGATTTCCTTCTTTTAGGTAAATTTCTGTTATAATCTTTACATTTTTCTCCATTTCTCTACCCTTTGGGTATTCTCTGTATCATCGTTGATATATTTATATCCTTCTACCCTGTCTGTACACTTTGTGTACTCTGTGACTATCATAGTTGATAGTTTTCCTCTCTGCCCTTCTTTCTATTTTACTATTTCCCTGTTCATACACATTTGTGTACTTCTTCTTTATCATCACTGATAGACAGCTTTAAAAAAAATCTTATTTCCCTTTCTCTTTTTTCTCATTACCATGACTGTCAAGAATAGGGCCCCTTCTGGTTTCAAAAAATGCCAGAAGTGTGGCCATAAGATCCCCTCCTCAGATTTTCATGCCTTATGTGTTTATTGCCTTGGCTCTTTCTATCTCCAAGAAGACTGTAGAATATGTCATGCTTTTAGTTATAGGGCATTAGTTAAGAGGGGTAATTGATCTTGAAAGGTCTTCTGCCATCTGCCTTTGGGGAAAGCTTATCTACTGGAGACAAAGTTGAAACTGGTGTTTCTTCTGCTTCTTCTTCATTCTTCATGTACAAAACTAAAAAGAGAAGCCACTCATTTCCGACCTCTCTGTTGGCTCCGAAGAGAAAAAAGTTGAAGACTTTGGTTCCTACAGCTTCATCAGAACTGAAGGCCTCTTTTTCTGACACCACAGTGCCGAAAACTTCAGTTTCAGTTCCAACTAAAACTTCGAGTCCTTCCACCTCGAAGGCCTCATCTCAGGATGTGACTTTATTTCATCTTCTGAGAATTACGTATTCACCCTCCATAGATCCCTTCACTGGAGAATTATCTAAAGTATTTCTGCAGAGGCTCAAGTTTCCTTCCTCTTCTTCAGTCTGCTCCACCAAAAGCCTGTCAAAACTGGATGTGGAGAGGCTGGTGAACAAATTTTGTGGGCTAAAGGGCTTACCGTTCCTTCTTCGGCAACAATTTCTTCTGGTTTTGGTACCGAGACATTGTTTACTGTGTTTGTGACACCTCCTCTAACTTCAAACAGTCACAAAGTTAACCAATGATAAAGTGGAACCAACAGCAAAAGCATAAAAGTCCAAAAACAAAAGAAGGGTCCACAGCGTTGCACCAATGTACTTTTAATAAAAAACAAAGCTTTCAGACGTAAGTCCTTCTTCACTGTTAATAAAATTCCTATACAGATAGCATATCCTTTATACATAAAAATCAATCATCACATGACACAGCCTACCTATCATAAATAAAACTTAATCAAACCATTAAGAACAGCAATTAGTCAACATTTTCACTGAAGGTTCTTAAAGGAATATACAGTGTCCTATTCAGTAATTCATAAGAGTGTATATATTACTATCAGATGAGTTAAAAACAGATATATACAATAAATTCACTTACATATATATGTAAAGATATATGTACATATAAAACATACACATATATCTATATAAGTAAATTTCTTTATCCAAAAAGAATAAATATATTGTATAACTTACACTTAATATAGTATAGATGCATACAAAAAGCTGAGCAGCAGTAGCAATTCTCATTGATGTAAATAAATTCTAATACGTAATATGCCATATAAAAAAATATATATGCATAACATGTAAATATATACATTACTCAATCACTTTATTTGTTGTTGTTTCGTCTTCAAAATGGGTTTAATAGTAATTTGCTTATGTAGACCAGGGTGTTCTTCAGCTTGTAAACGAGTAATCCATTCATATTCTCTGTTATCTAGTCTATTTACTAAACCCCCACGCCTAATATTAGCAGCCAAAATGTCTATTACACAAAAAGAAAAATAATGTGATATATCCGTCTCTTGTATATGTTGGGCTAGAGAATTTGTTACCACTTTCCTTCTAATCTCTGATTTATGTTCGGTTATCCTGTCTCTCAACCTCCTGGTTGATTTACCAACATAAAAACATGAACATTGCTTATGTCTGAAAGCTTTGTTTTTTATTAAAAGTACATTGGTGCAACGCTGAGGAACCTTCTTTTGTTTTTGGACTTTTATGCTTTTGCTGTTGGTTCCACTTTATCATTGATTCACTTTGTGACTGTTTGTTCTTTTCTTGTTTGTGAACCTCTGAGCGTTTTGGCCTTTTGTATTCAAGATGTTTAAGATGTCACAGCCTACTACTTTAAAGATGTTCCTAAAACTCTGCAGAACCTATTGGTAAGGACTAACCCGTTGCTGTAATGTATAGTTACAACGGTGGAAGGAACTGTAAAAAATATGAATACAATGCCCAGGAAGAATGAGAAAGATGAGTTTATCTCTCAGCTAAAATCTCTGGAAAATAAGGTAAAAACTTTTAAAAAGTTGCAATGGCAGAGATTTACTTTTAATATGTATTTGGAACTAGGCATAGTTCCATGAGGATTGCGTGTTCTAAATATGCCCTCTTATGGAAATTTATATCCAGAGCTTCTTAAAAAATGGCAGGAACTGAATATTAACCTTAGTCTGAACTACATGCACTTAATGAATGATTTTTTTCTGCCTAGAGAAGACGAGCTCTGCAAAGAAATTGAAGAAATGGAAAGGACTATATCTAGCTCTGCTCTGTTTTAACAATACTTGGGTTTATATGACGAAATGCTGAAAAGATTAACTGCCTTTGATGAACAACTTGAAGGCACTAAACATAAGAAGTTACACAGAGATATATCAGATTTCAACAATGGTCGGATTTTTTTTGGCCAAAGTGTAATGTAGTTAACAAAACTCAGATGCACTTAAATTCAAATGTTCGTGGCTCTATGTATGAGCTAGACACATTTTCCAATGAGAGAAGCCAGCTCTCTGCCTTAGCCAATGCTATTGTAGCGAATCATAATGAAAATGCTACTGGCCAATGAAATGAGGAAGGGGAGGTTACAAATGAGGCTCTGGCATCAACACCTCCGACTGAAAGTGCAGTACGGAGGAAAGAAAGAGCTGATCAATGTTTTTCAACATCTAATAATAAAGAAAACCACAAAATGGGGTAGAATTCTGAAGGGAACCAATGTTTTTTCATCAAGTTACCCGAACAAATAATGCCAAAAGACAGTGACGGGTCCAGGGGAAGACAGAAGCAAGGTCCAATCACCCGCAGCAGATGGAACAAGTAATAGTAGAGTCTGGTGAGACTGTTACTAATCAAACTGTTGAAATGGACTTTTCTAATGAATTTGTCTTTTTCAAATGTCCGTCATCTGTTGCCTGTTATAATACTGAATCTAACGAACTACATTCAGATTTGGTAGATGAGCATAGTACTGTTATAAAATCATGTGGTACTGCATGTAATAAAAGTTCAGATGCTCGTAATATGTTAACGGCTATAAATGGTTTAGCAGAAAATATAGACTTGCGATATGGAAATGTATGTCATGTCAAAGATTTAGATGTAAATGTAGTGCAATCTAATTTTGTTAACACCAATGGAAATAGAATAGTTAAAAGTAATAGGAGCGAATCTTCTGCTTCTGAATGTATTTCGTTTGAAGCTGAAAAAATCATGCAACAAAATATATCTATGAATGTGAGTAACCCTAATGATGTTGATATAAATAATTTATGTACAGCCTTAGTACAAGAGCAAACTATTATGACAGAGCTGTTTAACTCTACTTATAATGTAGGGTCTGATTGTATATGTAAGGTAAAACCAGGAATGATTTTAAAAGATGCAAGCGAAAGTAATGAAGGGGTATGTACCTATTTGAACTTGACTGATAATACCATAGAAAGACGTAATAAAAGTGAACTTACCGATGCAGATGCATTTAATGGCAATAATTTTACTGCATTTAATTCAGCTGTGAATAGTATTGCAAATACACAAACTGACTTTGAAGGTGAGCAGAATGTACTAATTGGTGCGCATGCTGCAGGCCAGTTGTCTGGTGGTGGAGACAACTATGGTTCACTTGATGTGATGAATAACATAGGGGCAATAAATGATACTATTGATTTGGTAAGAAGAAATCTTGTGATAAATTTGTCTGATTATCAGTTAAATGAAACTGAATTTCCATTACTTTCAAAGGGTCTCAAATTCATTCCTATGTGTACAGATAATGTGGTAAATGCAATGACTGATTTAAAGTTGTTTACGCGTAATTTAAATTTGAAAAATATTTACAAAGGCTTGGGTTCTAGTATGACTAGTGAATGCAAGAGAAGTAGTACATTTATACCCAGTAGTGATCCAGTTATTACCATATTTAATGATATATGCGAGAAACAAATTAGGGAAATATATGATCACAATCACTATAAAAAAACATATAATCTAACTAGAGAAGAGACTGCAGCACTTAAACATCTACAAAACCATAAGAATTTAATTGTTAAAGAAGCTGATAAAGGTGGCAGTATAGTGCTTATGAATACAACTGATTACCTTAAATCTATGGATGATCTAGTGTCTGACAGAATGACATTTAAATTGATAATAGACAAAAATGTTACTGAAATTATTACTAAAATTAATATGGCTATTTACGATCTACAATTATCAGGTGATATTGATATTGACGCATTCAATTTCTTTACTGTGCCATGTCCCGCTATACCAATTCTTTATGGTTTTCCTAAGGTACACAAGTCAAGGGATAAACCACCTATGAAACCAATTCTATCAGGTTTAGGATGGGCCACTGAGCCCTTATCTGTTTACCTTGAAAAAACATCTGAAAGGCTATTTGGTTAAGGTCCTTAGTTATATTAAGGATACAGGAGATTTTCTCACACAGTTTCATGAATGGCATAATATAAATTTAGAAAAACATTTTCTTCTAGTGACATTGGATATGAAATCCTTGTTTACTGTGATCCCAAATGAATATGGAATAGAGAAAATTTGAGAGATACTTTTGGGAGATGGACATCTTTCTGCCAGACATATAGAAACAATGTGTGAGCTTCTTGACTTAGTTCTGCAGAATAATATATTTGTATTTAACAAATAGCTATACCAACAGATTTCTGGTATAACCATGGGGACAGCAATTGCTAATACATATGCAAATTTAACATTAAGTAAATGGGAAGAAATAAATGTATTTGGCCAGGAAAAATAAGGATGCATATAAAATATTATTCTACAAATGCTTTGTGGATATTTTTTGATATGGCATGGTACAACTGATGAATTATTAAGTTTTTCATTCCTATTTAAACAATGTGAATGACTTTTTGAAATTTGAAATTAATAATTCAGCAACAAGTATTCATTTTTTGGATGTCACCCTGTCAAAAAAAGAAACTGGAATAGACAGTAGTATTTATAAGAAAGACACACAAGCTAATAAATATTTGCATAAGACAAGTATGCATGCTAAGCATGTATTTAAGGGCATATCTAAAGGGCAATATATATGTGTCAATAGGCTAAACACCCAAGATGCCATCTGTCTTGAACAGATGCAAGATATGACAAATTAATTTTTGGAAAGAGGATATAACATAGATGAATTGGAGATGGTTAAAAGTGAAGTTTTATCTATAAGACAAGGGAAAGCAAGGCCCTATTTTTCTGATCAGGATAGTGTTACATCTACACAACCAAGATCTGATAATAATTTAAGATACCTAATGACTTGTAGTAGAACAAGTAGAAATATAGAACAAGTCATTAGAAACAATTGGTATATTTTGAAGGTCTTACCAGGCTATGGGAAATGCATCCCAGATAAGCCATATTTTACCTATAGAAATTGTAATAGCATACAGGCTATTGAAAGCAGATAATGTATACATACTAAATCTAGAGTACTTGATAATAGTTTTCAATCTTACTCACAAACACTGGCTAATCTACAATGTATGTACTGTACCTGTGTACTATGTATGTATTCTACCTATGTTCTAAATTTCAGCTGTACACCACAAATCTGTTAATTACCTTTATTTTTAAAATTAATATTTTTTTGTTTGTTCTCTCCACTGTAACTGTTAATGTGCCGCATACCACTGTAAAAACATGTCTCTTGTAATTTGTGTGTATACTGATCATGTCTAAATAACTAAATGTGTCTGTAATTTTTCTTTGTGGAGCTTTTCTTCCCGGGCCTCTGCTGAAAAAGGGCCTTTTCGGCTCAGTCAGACAACCCCGGTTAACAAATGTCAAATAAAATAAAAATAAATAAATAAACGCCTTTGCTATAAAGACTTTGACTTAAATAGAACAGAACATGTACAACATAATAAGAAAGGGACTTATCCTTGCTACGGCTGTGCATGTTGTGTCAATATAATTACAGCTACTGAGTTTATACATCCCATTAGTGCTAAGAGATTTGATATATACTGTACAGCCACATGTAATACTCATAACGTGGTGTACTTAGCATTGTGTCAGCAATGTTCATGTTTTTATGTTGGTAAATCAACCTGGAGGTTGAGAGATAGGATAACTGAACATAAATCAGATATTAGAAGGAAAGTGGTAACAAATTCACTAGCCCAACATATACAAGAGACGGATATATCACATTATATTTCTTTTTGTGTGATAGACATTTTGACTACTAATATTAGGCATGGGGATTTAGTAAATAGACTAGATCTTCTTCTCTTTCGTTTGTTCCCGTTAGGGGTCGCCACAGCGGATCATCTGTTTCCATTTCTTCCTGTCCTCTGCATATTGCTCTGTCACACCAACCGCCTGCATGTCCTCTCTCACTACATCCATAAACCTTATCTTAGGCCTTCCTCTTTTCCTCTTACCTGGCAGCTCCATCCTTAGCATCCTTTTCCCAATATACCCATCATCCCTTCTCAGCACATGTCCAAACCAACGCAATCTCGCCTGTCTGACTTTGTCTCCAAACCGTCCAACCTGAGCTGACCCTCTAATATACTAATTCCTAATCCTGTCCATCCTTGTCACACCCAGTGCAAATCTTAACATCTTTAACTCTGCCACTTCCAGCTCTGACTCCTGCCTTTTATCAATGCCACCATCTTCAACCCATACAACATAGCTGGTCTCACTACCCTCCTGTAGACCTTTCCTTTCACTCTTACTGGTATCCATCTGTCACAAGTCACTCCTGACACTCTTCTCCACCTATTCCACCCTGCCTGTACTCTCTTCTTCACCTCTCTTCCACACTCACCATTACTCTGAACTGTTGATCCCAAGTACTTAAACTCATCCACCTTTGCCAACTCAACTCCCTACATCCTCACCATTCCTCTGTCCTCCCTCTCATTCACACACGCATATTCTGTCTTAGTCCTGCTGACCTTCATTCCTCTCCTCTCTAGAGCATATCTCCACCTTTCCCGGGTCTCCTCAACCTGGTCCCTACTCTCAAAACAGATCACAATGTCATCTGCAAACATCATAGTCCATGGGGCCTCCTGTCTGATCTCGTCTGTCAACCTGCCCATCACCATTGCAAATAAGAAAGGGCTCAGAGCTGATCCTTGATGTAATCCCACCTCCACCTTAAACGGATCTGTCACTCTCACTGCAGACTTCACCACTGTCACACTAACCTAGTACATATCCTGTACCACTCTTACATACTTAAATAATAATTTACTATTAATATAATTAATTAATAATTAATATAATATTATTATGTAAATTTAATAATTTACATGTTAAATATACTAGATAACAGAGAATATGAATGGATTACTCGTTTACAAGCTGACAAACACCCTGGTCTAAATAAGCAAATTAGTATTAAACCCATTTTGAAGAAGAAACAATAACAAATAAAGTGATTGAGTAATGTATATATTTACATGTTATGCATATATATTTTTTATATGGCATATTATGTATTAGAATTTATTTACATCAGTGAGAATTACTACTGCTGCTCAGCTTTTTGTATGCATCTGTACTATATTAAGTGTAAGTTATACAATATAATTATTCTTTTTGGATAAAGAAATTTACTTACATAGATATATGCGTAAGTTTTATACGTACATATATCTTTACATATATATGTAAGTGAATTTATTGTATATATCTGTTTTTAACTCATCTGATAGTAATATATACACTCTTATGAATCACTGAATAGGATATTGTATATTCCTTTAAGAACCTTCAGTGAAAAAGTTGACTAATTGCTGTTCTTAATGGTTTGATTATTAAGTTTTATTTATGATAGGTAGGCTGTGTCATGTGATGATTGATTTTTATGTATAAAGGGTATGTTATCTGAATAGGAATTTTACTAACACTGAAGAAGGACTTATGTCTGAAAGCTTTGTTTTTTATTAGAAGTACACTGGTGCAACGCTGTGGAACCTTCTTTTGTTTTTGGACCACCTCTAACTTCCTCAGAGGCTTTAGAGTCCTCTGTTCTGGTTCCCCCAGCACTGACTAGGACGGCGCCAGAGTTCACTTCTGTGGAGCCAGCTGTCTCCCTGAGCTCTTCAGTTATATCAGAACCGGAGGTCTCTTGGAGCAGTGGCTTCCCTGCTAGTTCTGGGGAGCAGGTCTCGACTCCAGGTTTTTCTGAGCCATCCTTGCTCATCGGAGCTTCGGCTCTAGTGAGTTTTGCTGCGGCTTCGGTCTAGAGTGTTGGTTCTTCAGAGTGGGAGGTGACCTTAGTTCCGAGGCAGTCTATCTCGATTCTGGGCTCCCTTCCCTCTTGGGTGATCGGCCTTTCAGGCTATTCATTGGGCACTTTCTCTTATAGAGATACAATCGGCGCCTACCCCATTCGAACAGGTCACCCTCTCTATCCCTGATGTTCCTCCAGCCTCTCTACTGGGACAGTGGGTACCAAAAACTCAGGTTTTACAGTCACAGATTCTGTCATCCTCGAATACCTCCCAGACTATCCCCCTGAGGAGGTCCCTCACAAAAGAAGTGCAAGAGGAAGCACTTGGATTCCCCTCAGGAATCAGTTACCAAAGATACAGATTTCCCCTCGGCCACCCCCTGACGATGTCTCCTTTGGAAACATCGTGGAAATCCTTAAACAGTGGAGTGACTGGAAGTCCCAAAACCTTTCCTCTGAGGAGTCTTGTTTACCTGCAGGCTTTTGGCACCCACCCATCTACCTCTTGGCTGGCACTGCCCGCTGGTGATCTCATTCAGTTGATTTCACACTGGGTATGGAAAGCCTCTGATTCCATCGAGCCCATCCCCAAGAGACCAGACAAGGTACTTTCTGTACCCAAAGACAAACAATTTTGGGCCAAGGGTCTTGCAGTGGATGCTGTGGTCATTGCAGCAGCCACTAAAAAGGAACTGGCTGAGGAAAGTTCCTCTGTTCATCCACTCAGTAGAGAATCCCGGGCTATGGACAGATTTGGGAAGTGGGTCTACGCTTCATTGACCTTCACTATAAGGTCCTTGAACTACTTGGCACATTTTACCAGGCTGCAGTGGGATTTGATCAATGAGTTATCGGATACCTTGTTGGGAGCTGTGGCTGAGAATGTACAAGAGAAAGTTACTTCTCGGTTGGTCACCCTGGAGTCTGTGTCCAACTTGTCCATGAGGCTGATTGCTCATACAGCCAAAGGAGCGTCCAGAGGGTAGGTACAGGCATAGCCATTAGGAGACATGCCTCGATGACCCTTTGTGAATTTGCGGAACCATTTAGGTCTTCTTTCATCAATGCTCCTTTTGACAGAACATCCTTGTTTGACCCAAAAGTGAAAGAGACTTTATCCAGGTGTGAGAAAGATGGCAAGACCCTTTCTGCTGTGGTCATATGTTTTTCCACCCCTCAAAGATCCTTTTCTAGGAACCAGAGGAGTGGTGGAAAAATGTGATTCAAAAATCTCCAGGGCCTTTCTAGGACACATGTGGAAGGAGTTCCCCCAGGGGCAGAGGAGGGAGCCAAAACTACAGACACCACCTTCGTGGCAGAGGTTATCTGCAAAACCAAGACTTCAGGGATTCCTTTCCAGGTAAGCCCTTTCAGTGTTTCTTACCAGAGGACCAATTGTCTTCCTCTGGAGACAGTCAGGGGACACTTATCGTTGCACCTAAATGCCTGGTTAGACATAACAATGGATTCCTAGGTGCAATGGATCATATCTAGAGGCTAATCCTTTCCCTTTTCTCAACATCCCCCAGTTTACAAGAAAATCCTCAATGTTCTGCCCATTCAGAGAAATTTAACAGTACAAGAAAGTCAGAAACTGCTGGACAAAAGAGCCATCCAACAAGTCCCACCAGGCCAAGAAGGATCCGGAATTTACTCAAGATTCTTTTTAGTGCCAAAAAAGACAGGGGACTAGAGACCAATAGTGGATCTCAGCATACTGAACAATTCAGTTCGACAAACAAAGTTCAGGATGGTCATGGTACAGTCTATCCTTCCTTTTTAAAGAAAGACGACTGGATGTGCTCCATAGACCTTCAAGATGCGTATTACCACATAAAAATGAAAAAGTGTTCCAGAAGGTTTCTCCACTTCCTGCTGGGAGCCAGTCACTAGCAATTCAGGGCACTGTCCTTTGGGCTTACCACAGTCCCAGTGTGTTCACCAAATGCATAGCAGTCATAGCAGCTCACTTGAGAATGCTAGGATTCCAAGTGTTTCTGTATTTGGATGACTGGCTCATAACCGCTTTGACCAAGCTTCAGTTGGAGTTAGTCAGATACTACACTCTCAATATCTGCTCCCATCTGGGGATTACAGTAAATTTACAAAAGTCACACTTAACCCCAATACAAACTTTGGAATTCATAGGAGCATTGTTAAATACTCAGACATCGATAGCATCTCTTCCTCCAGAGAGATATCAGAGACTTCTGAATCAGCTACAGCTGTTACTTTACAGAAAGAAGGCTTTAGTACATTTAGTCTTACATATCCTAGGCTCTGTGGCAGCTTCCATAACCTTAGTACCACTAACCAGATTACGTATGAAAATTCTGCAATGGATGCTAGCCTCCCAGTGGTCTGTCCTTCATCACCCATTGGTCAAGTTCTGATCACCAATTGTAAAAAGGACCATATTTGGTGGCTATAGTCC
Organism: Protopterus annectens; assembly: GCF_019279795.1. Classification (NCBI taxonomy): domain Eukaryota; kingdom Metazoa; phylum Chordata; order Ceratodontiformes; family Protopteridae; genus Protopterus; species Protopterus annectens. The sequence goes on along the minus strand of NC_056739.1, from coordinate 1,723,055,308 downwards.
GATCAAGTTGTTCATGGTCACCCCTTTGTCTTTCCGGAACCCTCAGCTATAGTGACCACGGACACCTCCCAGATAGGGGGGGGGGGCATTTTCTGTGCAAGATGGTCCAAGGCACTTGGTCCCCAGTATCGGCCAATTTGCACATCAATGTTCTGGAGATGAGTGATGCTTTTTGCATTGCAAGCATTTCAAAAAGTTCTTCCTCTAAGGACGACTGCAATCCAAACAGACAATATATCAGTGGTTTGGTACATCAACAAACAAGGAGAAAACAGATCTTACACCCTTTGTTGAGAAGCCCTCAGAACGTGGCAGTGGGTGATATCTTCCAACCACTTTCTAGTAGCAATGCACATTCCCGGGAGTTCAAATGTGATTGCTGCCAAGCTGAGCAGCTGCATCCTTCAGCCTCACGAGAGGTCTCTCAATCAAAAAGTGGCAAAGATGATCTTCCACTATTGCGGTCAACCTTGTTGCAATCCTTTCACATCTCCCATAAACAACAAGTGCAGTAACTACTTCGCTCTGATTCCCCCTCAGGGAAATTCACCCAGAGACTCTCTTCTCCATGATTGGCCTTCCGGTCTTCTGTATGCCTTTCCTTCTATACCTGTAATTCCCAAATTCTTGCAGAAACTATTCAGGTTGAAGAGCAAAGTGATCCTCGTTGCCCCCTTTTGGCCTTGACAAGTTTGGTTCCACTTTCTTTGGCCTTATCTAATTCAACAACCATGGATTCTGGACCCAGAGCCAGATCTTCTTCACCATCCAGACAGTTTTGTTCATCCAAACCTCCTGAACCTCAGGCTGACTGCGTGGTCCCTCCAGTTCCATTAATTGCCAGGCATCCAAATATTTCTCCAGTACAAAAAAATCCTCTTGTCAGCTCAAAAACCTTCCACTAGAAAGCTTCACATGACTAAGTGAAAAAGATTTACCATTTGGGCCTTTGAAAGAATGAATAAATCCTTTTTCAGCATCCATAGAACAAGTTCTAGATTTTCTAGCCAATCTGTTCAATAAGGGAGCTTCTCCTTCCACTATCAACGTTTTGTTAGGTGCTATTTCAGATTTTCATATGGTTTGGATGAACGATGCTTAGCCTGTCATAGATTTTGTAAATCATTCCTAAGAGGTACTTTTCTGCTAAAACCCCCATACAAGGACCCAGCACCTCCTTGGGATTTGAACTTTTTTTGCAGGCCGTGATACATCCTCCCTTTCAACCATCTTCAGAATGTAACCTAAAATTTTTATTATGGAAGACACTCTTCTTGGTAGCCATTACCTCTGCCAGAAGGATTTCAGAGATCCAAGCTTTATCATCTGAACGTCCTTATCTTATTTTCCATAAGGATAGGGTACCTTACAAACCAACCCCTCCTTCTTTCCCAAGGTTGTCTCAGAAACAAAAATTAACCAGACAATTAATTTTCTAATTTTCTTCCCTAGCTATTTTAACAAAGGGGAGTACGCCTTGCATTTACTAGATGTACATAGACAATTACGATTCTATCTTCATAGAACAAAAAGCATAAGACAATCTAATCTATTATTTATCTCTTTCCCTAGATCAAAATTGGGCAAGGCAGTCAGCAAGACTACTTTTCAAAATGGTTGAAAGACTGCATTTCATTCACCTATAATAAGAATAATTTGACTTTGACAAAACCAGTCAAAGCTTATTCAACAAGGTCTATAGTCACTTCAGCTGTCTTTCAAGACAGAGCTTCAATGGATGGCATATGTGCAGCAGCTACTTGGGCTACTTCCCATACCTTTATTACTCATTAGAAGTTGGATCTGGTCTGGAGGGGACGATCATCCTTTGACTCGATGGTGCTCAGGAACATTCTTCCATAATGCTACCCAAGTTTTTAGGTATCTGGGGACTCTGTCTCATCTGTCAAGGATGGAATGAAGATAGATATAATCAGGTAAAGAAGTTATGTACTCACCATAATGCTCCATCTGTGTTGTATATCTTCATTCATCCTTGACTTCTCACACTCCATCCCCCAACCTCTGAGTTTTTTGGTGGAGTGGACTAATTCATTTGAATCCATATAGTTTTTACCTAAACACAGTATATAAGGGTTCCATCTGTCTTACCTTACACATAACTTTATATATATATATATATATATATATATCTATATATATATGTGTGTGTGTATGTATATATATATATATATATATATATATATATATATATATATATATATATATATATATATATAAACTTATATGATTATAGTTTACAAGTTTCTATATTTTTTTCTGCAAACTCAGTCTGAGGTAATTGAGAGAGAGGGATTCTGGGTAGAGCTGAATCTCGAGAGTTTTGGGCTGGAGCGAGCTGTAATAATTGCCGAGCCATTTCCGATATCTGAACTGAACCCCATCTGTCAAGGATGAATGAAGATATACAACACAAATGGAACGTTAACTTCTTTTTCTCACAATGGATCTAGCTATTCAACTTTCAGGGTACAGTTGGCAGCCTTCTCTAGTTTTCACATAAGCTAGAATAACTTGTCTGTTGCCTCTTTGATGATTTCAAAAGCCTTTTTAAAAGGGACTTTGCTTCTTCGGCCTCCAGTCAGAGATCCTGCTTCTCCCTGGGACATTACTATCACATTGCAAGCATTTACTCAGCCACCATTTGAGCCAGCAGCTTCAGTGGTTTTGAAGTTTCTGTTTTGGAAAACAGTTTTTTTTCTGGTGGCTATCACTTCAGCTAAGTGCATTTCAGTGATGCAGGCACTTTTCTGAAGACCACCCTACTTGTTTTTTGTAAGAATAGGGTTTCACTGAGATGTAATGCTTCTTTACTACCTAAGGTATCATCCAAAGCTAATTTAAATCAGGCTATAAACTGACCAGTCCTTTAGGGGAGAATACATGATGTTAAGTTGTCTATCTTGCCTTCATTCTTGCTGGTTGGGTTCAGAGCCGATCCTCGGCTCCGACTCGGCCATCTTCTAAAGCTCGAGAGCTACAAACTGGCTCGAGGCCTCCCTATATCCCATGATGCCTGACGCTAGATACCCAGATCTCGTTTGCCGCTTCTGCTGCGAGTTTGCTCTACTGTCTCAGGTCGTATAAAACTTCTATATTGTCTTTTTTCTGTCACAATTTATTAAATATTTAGAGTAGAATTATCGTTTAGTTATTTCCCTTATATTGTATAAGTTTTTGTAGCTGAATCCTTGTCTTTTCTCTTAGAGAGTTTCCCCTCCCCCTTCTACTTCCCCCTTTTTCCGCTAAGGTTTTCCGTGAAGTTAGAGGATAAACTTATCTCTAAGTGCCCGTTTGAGTTAGAGGATAACCTTTTTCTTCTGTATCTATTTCTTTAAAAAAAAAAATCTTTTCTTATTATCACTGTTAGTTAATTTGGCTATACTTATTACAGTTGTTGGTGTACTGTCGGTTCTGGTAACTTGTAGTGTATTGTTGTTGTGTTAGTACCTTAACCTTTGTGTGAGTGTGTTTTTCCTTTGGGCTTGCTTGTCAATATGTCCAAGGATCCTAAGCCGTCCGGATTCAAGAAGTGTGACTCATGCTGTCAGAAGATGTCTCTGACAGATGGTCACACTTCTTGTGTTTATTGTCTGGGCACCGTGCACCTGTAGGACTCTTGCTCCATTTGCCATGAGTTCAGTCCAAGAGTCCTGCAGGAGCGCAAAAATAAATTGATCCTTAGAGGTTTACTTAAACCTCAAGATTCACCGACTAAGGCTCAGCCTGTGAAATCTTCCAGGGCACCTAAACCGTCGACTCCCAGTTCTGAGCCGTCATTGGGTGAATCTGTACCTTCCATTTCGGTTCCGGCTGGAACCGATGCTCCTCACTCCCAGTCGGCTCCAGTACGCACTTCGGAGCCTTCTGAGAGTCGGAAAAGGTCCAGGTCTCCCTCTCTTGAGTCGATACGCTCGGCTCCGAGATCACCTCTGCTCCAATCATAGCGTAGTCATCGCACATCCCACTCTTCCCGGTCCTCAAGACTTTCGGACCATGACTTGGAAAGAGTGGTCAGCAGACTGCTAAAATCGCAGGCCTTGGCTAAAATGTCCAGCCCCCTTCACCAGGGTTTGGCTCCGTCCACGTCTGCAGATATTCCTCCTCCGACTCGCCCTTTGAGCTCGGAGCCGGAGTTCATGGGGGTTCGAGTCGTGGAACCGTCGGCTCCGATACCGGCTCCTTCGGTTCCTTCGTCGGCTCTGGTCACTTCCATGGTTCCGTCCTTTGAGAGATCTGGGCAATGGGACTCCCTTGTCAGCTCCGAGGAGGCGAGTGGCATCGGACCCTTGTCCGACCCCGCTCTCCCCCTCGGAGCCTCGGCTCAGGTGAGTTCGGCTCCCACATCGGCCTCGGAGCCTTCCCCCTCTGTGCGGAGGGGGATTCTGATTTCTTCTGAACCGGATCCCTCTCTCCGTTCTGATCGGGATGCCTTCGAGGTGATGAGGAGTGTTCTGGCCCCTGAGCCAGTGCCACGATAAACCCCTTCGGCTCCTCTCCCTATGGTGCCTGCATCAGTCTTTGCCTCTCTTCCAGACCCCAAGCGTGAGGATCCAGCGCCTCAGGACACCCCTTTGGATGTATCTTCCTCTTCCGAGGCCACCCCTGATCATTCAGAGGAGCCACCTCGTAAGAGGAAATGCAGGAGGAAGCATGTTGACTCCCCTGAGTCTGTCACATCAGATACCGACTTAGAGGATTTGGAAGGGTCCCCGAGGTCCCCCTCTGAAGATGTCTCCTTCTCAGACATCCTTGTGATGCTTAGACAGAGGGGGAACTGGACTGCCCTAAGCCCTTCCGAGGATGAGTCGGTATTCCTGGACGCGTTTGGATCCCGACCTTCCACCTCCTGGGTGTCTCCACCTTTCGACCCACTGATGTCTGTGGTGGCTAGGAAGGCGTGGTCAGCTCCAGACACAGTGGAACTGACCCCAGGAAGACCAGCAAAGTTTATTACTGCACCACAGGACAAGCAGTTTTTGACAAAAGGGGTCCCAGTTGATGCCATTGTGGTAGCGGCGGCCACGAAGAAGGAGTTGGCTGAAACTTCTTCATCTGTTCATCCCCCTAACAAGGAGTCTAGGACGATGGACAGATATGGGAAGCGGATGTTTTCTTCAGCGACTTTTACCATGAAGTCTCTGAATTACTTGTACCAATTTACCCATCTACAGAGGGATCTCCTTAAAGAGCTTGGAGATACCCTTCAAGATCCATCAGCTGAGGGGGCCCAGGCCAAGATTGCCTCCCAGCTGGCGACTCTTAATTCAGTGGTTAACTCCTCCATGAGACTCATTTCTTATGCAGCCGATGGGGCGAGTAGAGCCGCAGGCACAGGCGTCGCTCTGAGGAGACATGCTTGGATGCGGCTTTGTAACTTTGCAGAACCTTTCAGAGCATCTTTCACCAACACCCCCTTTGATGGTTCCTCTCTCTTTGGATCTCAGGTGAAGGACACTCTTACCAGGTGTGAACAGGAAGGCAAGACTGTCTCTGCTGTAGGGGTCCATTTTTCCACTCCTTCCAGACCATATCCCAAGGGTCAGAAGAGTGGAAAGATGTGGTTCCGGAAATCCCAGGGAGCCTTGCCTGACACACGTGGTGAGTTTCCCTCCAGGGGCAGAGGAGGGAACAATAACAGATGCCGCCTTCTTGGCAGGGGGGGGTCCGCAAAATCAGGGCAGCAGAGAATCTTTCTCTGACAAGCCCTTCCAGCATCCCTGAAGGGTTGCCCGGCTGTCCACCTCTGGAGGCAGTCGGGGGAAGATTATCGCTGTACCCAAGAGCCTGGCAAGACATAACACAAGACAAATGGGTACAGTCTGTTATATCCGGAGGTTACAAAATTCCCTTCGTTCATGCACCATTCTTGCCGAACAAGTCCCTTCCAGATGTTCAACCCAATCTAAGGGATCATGCAGTTCAGGAAGTTGCAAAACTGCTAAGAAAAAGGGCCATCCAGCAAGTCCCAGCAGACCAGCAATAATCTGGAATTTACTCAAGGTTCTTTTTGGTACCAAAAAAGACAGGGGACTGGAGACCCATTTTGGATCTCAGCAGACTAAACAGGTCTGTACAAAGAACCAAGTTTCGGATGGTCACACTACAGTCCATTTTACCCTTCCTGGGTCAGGACAATTGGATGTGCTCCATAGATCTTCAGGATGCATACTACTACATCAAAATGGACAGGCACTCCAGAAGATTCCTGTGCTTCCGGCTGGGAGCCAGCCATTATCAGTTAAGAGCTCTGCCCTTTGGTCTCACCACAGCCCCCAGGGTGTTCACCAAATGTATGGCAGAAGTTACCGCTCATCTGAGACGGCAAGGATTCCAGGTGTTTCCGTATCTAGACTGGCTCCTTACTGCTACCACCAGGCATCATCTTCTGCAAGCCAGAGACTATACCATACAGACGTGTTTCAGACTAGGTATCACTATAAATTTTGAAAAATCTGCTTTGTCGCCTTGTCAGTCTATCACCTTTATAGGCACAAACTTAAATACAAAAGACAGGTCAGCCAGCATTCCACCAGACAGGGTGTTAGTCATTCGGCAGCATGTCCAGGTCTTGTTAGGTTGCAAGAGAATTCAAGCCAGGTTCGTACTTCAAACCCTGGGTCTCATGGCAGCGGCAATCATACTCGTCCCTCTGGCCTGTTTCCACATGAGGATTCTCCAATAGCTCCTTTTCACCCAGCAGCTTCCCATGTCTCACATGATTATCATTACAGAAGCATGCAAAAAGCACCTTGCGTGGTGGATGGTCTCCCCATCAGTACCCCTGGGCAGACCATTTGTACTTCCCCCTCCAGTTGCTACGATAACCACGGACGCCTCCCTGATCGGGTGGGGGGGGGATTATCAGGGCAGAACAGTCCAAGGCACTTGGCAACCTCAGGAGTACCATCTGCACATAAATGTCTTGGAGATGAGAGCCGTGCTTTTAGCATTGCAAGCTCTTCAGGACTCTCTTCCTACCGGGACAGTTGCAATTCAAATGGACAATATTTCAGTTGTATGATACATCAACAAGCAGGGCGGAACCAGGTCCTACCCCCTATGTCGAGAAGCACTCAGACTCTGGCAGTGGGCGATCTCTTCTCAACGGTTTCTGATTGCAATGCATATCCCTGGAAAATCCAACGTCATAGCAGACAAGCTGAGCAGAGCTATTCTGATGCCTCATGAGTGGTCTCTGAATCAAGTAGTGGCAGACCAAATCTTCCGCAAATGGGGGCAACCTTGCTGCGACCTCTTTGCCACCCCCTTCAACAGCAAGTGCAGCAACTTCTTCTCTCTCCTTCCACATCCAGAGTATTCCCCCAGAGACACTCTAGTCCACGATTGGCCTCAGGGACTTCTATATGCATTTCCCCCGTTTCCTCTAATTCCCAAGCTGATACGGAAAGCTACCGTATTGGGTTGCAAAATGATCCTCATTGCCCCGTACTGGCCTCGACAAATATGGTTTCCATTCCTGCATCATTACCTTATCGAGCAGCCTTGGACTCTGGAACAAATTCCAGACCTTCTGATCCATCAATTGGGCGGGCTGCATCACTCCCTACAATCTCTCAAGCTCACGGCTTGGTTGCTCCACTTCCAACCCTAGCCAGGCTTTCGGATATCTCCCAATCAGTGAGTGAAATCATTTTATCATCGCACAAGTCTACCACTAGAAAAACTTATGCTAGTAAGTGGAAACGTTTTTCTTCCTGGGCAGAGGCTAAGAATATAGATCCTTTTTCAGCCCCTGTTCAACACATCTTGGAATTCCTCGCGGAGCTTTTTCATGCTGGCTCCGCTTCGGGTACAATTAGAATGCAGTTAGCCGCAATTTCAAATTTTCACATTGGCCTTTCAGAGAGTAGTATAATGTCTCATCAGCTTTGTAAGGCCTTCCTCAAAGGAACCACTCTGCTCAGGCCCCCGGTTAGAGATCTTCCACCCCAGTGGGATCTGAATTTGATTCTGGCCTCTCTAATTTTGCCCCCCTTCGAACCGGCAGCTTCCTGTTCGTTAAAGTTTTTATCGTGGAAAACACTTTTTTTTGGTAGCAATCACTTCAGCCAGACGAGTTTCTGAGCTGCAGGCTCTTTGTACATGTCCCCCCTACCTAGTGTTCCACAAAGACAGGGTTGCTCTTAGGACTAATCCATCCTTCCTTCCTAAGGTCTCTTCTGAGAACAACTTGAATCAATCCATTGACCTTCCTGTGTTTTTTTCCAACCATTTCAACAGGGCGGAATATAAGTTACATCAGTTAGATGTTCACAGACAATTGCGTTTTTATTTGCACAGGACTAAGGCCTTCAGAAAATCAGATCAGCTTTTCCTCTCTTATGCAGAGGGCAAACAAGGTATACCAGTATCAAAAGTAACTTTATCCAGGTGGCTGACTTCTATCATTACTTTTATCTATCAGCTGAGGAATAAACAATTGCCTGTTAAACCAAAAGGGCACTCCACCAGAGCATTAGCCACTTTGGTTGCTTTTCAGGCTAGGTTGCCCATGGAATCTATTTGTGCAGCAGCTACGTGGGCAAACCCTCATACTTTCATCTTGCATTATAAGTTGGACGTGATTTCCAGAAGCAGAGCTGTTTTTGGTTCCACTGTTCTGAAGAGTCTGTTCCATTGAGCCACCCAGGATATTAGGTGCTAGGGACGCTGTCCCAACCAGCAAGAATGAAGGCGAGATAGACAACTTAACATAAAGAAGTTAGGTACCTACCATAATGTTCCATGTTAGTTGTCTCCTCTTGCCTTTTTTCTTGCGCCCCCCCCTCCATCCCCCTATCCTACTAGACGGAGAAGATTTTTCTCTATAATATTGCTCAGGCTGAGCCTTCTCTGGCTATCCCACTCTACCTAGTGGTCTTTATAGTTGGGCTTATGTATGATAAGGATAGGATTCCTTCATTATTTTGTCTGCTGTTAGTCTTACCAAACGAGATCTGGGTATCTAGCACCAGGCATCATGGGATATGGGGAGGCCTCGAGCCAGTTTGTAGCTCTCGAGCTTTAGAAGATGGCCACGTTGGAGCCGAGGATCGGCTCCGAACCCAACCAGCAAGAAAGAAGGTGAGAGGAGACATCTAACATGGAACGTTATGGTAGGTACATAACTTCTTTTTTCATCTCCTGGGCATCCATCAGCAACTCAGGTTCTATCCACAGACCTAAGCATTTCAAGAAGTCTTTTCAATCTTTTGTGGCATTCTCCAAACATAAATTGGGCAAGGCGGTGACTAAAGTTACCTTGTCTTGGTCATTATCTGATTGTATTACATTTGTGTACAATAAAAAAGTTTACCTTTGCAGTCTAAGTCTAAAGGTTATTCCACATAGGCTGTGGCCACTTCTACAGCTTTTGCCAGCAGACGTCTTATTGATTAGAGCTGCAGCCCAAAGCTCAAAATGAAAGGATGGCCTTTTTATTCCACTGTATTCACACTTTTAGTTGAAACAAACAGACATAGAGTTGACTATGTACTTTCACGTATCATTACAGCTAAAAAGGCATCTTCAGAGTCAAATGTAGTAGTGCAAGGCACCCTGTTTAAAAATGTAGGTGGTAACATAATTATGACATAACATCCTTGATTGCCAGTGTTAACCTTCTGTTTTCCAGTTAAAATTAATAACATTTTTTTTCACATAACATCATATTTAAAATATAAAACATACACTACATAGAAACTATTTAGAATCAGCTTATGGAGGTGCTGATTCTAAATAGTTTCTATGTAGTGTCTGTTTTGTATTCTGTATTTCATATATGATGTTATGTGAAAAAAATGTAACTAATTTTAACTGGAAAACTGAAGTTTAACACTGGCAATCAAGGAAATTGCATTTCTAAGTCCTTCTTCTATCTCTTGCTTGTTATAGGCTCGATCTAATAAATGTTTTGCTATATCACCACATTCCTTTTTATGATATTCATCTTTTGCACATAATCTAGATGCTCTTAGAAATTGACCTTTCACTATGTGTGTAAAGATGTGAGCTGGATGCATGCTTGTTCTATATAGAACATGTTTGCACCAGCACTCTTTCTTAAACATCTTTGTATTGAAATTCCCATCACTGTCAAGTGAGACATTAACATCTAGAAAATCAATCTCCTCATCAGAATGGTGCATATCAAATTCAAGAAAATTCATGGTGTTATTTACATATCTTACAAACTCAATTAAATTCTCGTTGCTACCCTTCCATAGGATAAATATATCGTCCACAAATCTTCTGTAGTAGACTATATTTTCTCTCCAAATGTTGCCTCCTTGTGCAGCAAAGACATATTCTTTTTCCCAGAGTGCCTTCATTAAGTTGGCATAAGTGTTGGCAGATGGGGTGCCCATGGCCACACTCCACTTCTGCCAATAGTATTGCTCTCCATATATAAAAATGTTGTTCTGTAGCACCACCCTAAGTAGTGAACATATCCTAAGGATGATATTCTTATTGTGTGTCTGCTGCATGTCTAAAATCCTATGTATAGATTCTATTCCAAAGTTGTTGGGTATAACCGTAAATAGGCGTTTTACATCCAGTGTTACCAATTTGAGTTCAGATCTGTTCTCTAGGTAACATGTTACTCCTTGTAATGACTGTAGAAAGTGTGCCGGATTTCGGAGTACAATGTCAGTTCTTGTCAGAATAGTCTTCATCTGATCTTCTATATAAATAGAGATAGGCTCTGTCAGCCATCCTCTCCCAGATACTATTGGGTGCATAGGTAGATTTTCCATATCTTTGTGCACTTTTGGTAGAACACTGATCACTGGTATCATAGGGTGTTCTACCCTCATGTATTCATAGAGATCTTCAGGTAATAGACTATCTCCCATTCTCTATTCAAAATTCTTTATTTCCCATTTATGCAGTTTTTTTATATGTATCTTCATCATTCAACATATTTGCCATCTTTACATTATAATCTTGTTTGTCCATTATCACAATGGCTCCTCCTTTCTCTGCTGGTCTTACAGCAATGTTATCATTCTTTATTAAATCATACAATGCTTGCCTTTAGTCATTATTCAAATTGTAAAAATTTTTTGAGTTTTTCTTATTTGAGTGTAGTTTATCAACCTCATCTTCACATGCTTTAATAAAGGTTTCTACGACTGGATGTGAAGATGGTATGTAAGTACTAGGCTTTTTAAATTTGTGAATATTGCTTTCCTGTTGGTTCATCGCAAATTCACGTTTCAAGTTTATATTCCTACCAAAGTACTTCAAATCTAAGATAAATTCACTTAGCTTCGAGTTAGTGGACAGAATGAATGATAATCCTCTATTGAGTAGTGCCAACTGAGAAGTAGATAGTTCACTATTTGATAAGTTGATAAAAAGAGACTGGTTTAGTTCATTATTCTCTGTCTCTTCCTGTCCTGACTGAAGGAACGAGCCCTGGACGTTGTACTGTGCTTCACTGGTATAGGAAGTGTTGAAAAAAACAGCAAGTGTGAGGTATTTCCTTCAGCCTTGTATCCATTTGTATATTTGCTATGGTTGTTTGCACTGCCCCATTGACATATACAGGACCTGTTACTTTCGTAACTTTTTTGTCCTTATTATTACTCTCTGTCTGAGGAAGTCTAGCTTGTGCCCCTGATCCAGTGAGTATTTGTGTCTCTATTTTATGTTCCCGTATTTGTGCTCTCTCTTCTACGGCATTCAGTGAAAAGGTGGAGTCTCATGAGTGAGTGTGTATCTCTTATGGATTTCTTATTCATTTTCCCACCCTCATTGTTTCTTCCCTGATTAGCATCATCCTTGTCATTTGTTCTTGGCCATTGAAAAACATACCCATTGAGAAAGTCTTGTTTGTCTCTAAATAACTTCTTAGCCTTCTGGCTCTTCATGCTATCATCATAGGTGCGTAAATTAAATTTCAACGTCTCCAATTTAGTGAGACAAAGCCTGTTCGTACATAGACAAGGATCATCAATTTTTACATCTTGTAAGTAAACAGGAATATGGCACTAACAAATATGTGGACTGTAACACAAAAGACTTGATTTATGTAGCTAGATGTAACAGTTGCTTAGCATTCTATGTAGGGAAGACAAACAGAATATTTAAAGAGAGGATTTTGTGGCACTATAGTGACATCAGACTGGATGTTAGAACAAATGCTTTACCATGTCATGTGCATACACATCCCAACTCTCCAGTTCTTATTCTCCTGTTTAGAAAAAAGTGGATTTTAGCAATAAAGATGGGGATATTAAAAATCAAACTGAAGTAATAGAACTGAGGTGGACAGCAGGCCTGCGAACAGATAAGCAGCCTGGACTTAATGGCTTGGTCCCTTTAAAACCATTACTTAAGGGTAGAAGCCTCAGGAAATGATGTAATAACTTAATTGGATGAAAGGATCTACTTATTTTCCTGTCTCTAAAGGCTGTTTATGGATCTGAAGAAGGCAGTTTGCCAAAAGCGCTTGTCCTCTAACAGCTATTTTGTGATTTTATAATCTGTTTATTAAACGCTTTTTGCCAGAGATTTTAACTTGGAAGCTTCTCCATGGCTGAACAGTGATTGCTATCATTACTCATGGATCTATTGTTATGGTAAGTATAAAACTTTTGCTTTTTATTTGTCTATCAAAATCTGCTTTTAATAACTTAGTATGCCCTTCTATTCAGTGTTGCAGTATTCTTTACATATGGGTAGTATTCTGCTATTCAACCCAATGTCCGGCCTGTATACAAAAGTTTCAAGTTGCTGTCTGTACATAGGATGTCGCATGTAGGCTCCTAGAATGTCAGCCATAAAAGGAACGTCCACAAGTACAGTCCTCAGAACTTTTTCACCGACATTCAGAAAGGTTGACTCGTAAGTTAGGTCTGCCATTGGAATTGCATTTTGTTCTTCACCTTCAGATAAGTACCCCGTTGGGGATTTATTTCATTGCTTCTGCTTTTTCTTATTGTTCATGTCATCCAGAAAGAGCAAGTGTAGGTGTGGAAGGCAAATTCCACATAAGGATAGTCATGAGCTCTGCTTGTTTTGTTTGTGGCTTACCCATGACCATCGCTCTTGTTCTATCTGCCAGGCCTTCATCCCTAAAACTTTATATAGTCATCTGTCTGCCTTAAACCTATATCTAGAAAACCAAAGGCTTAAGCATTTGCCTAGGGAATCGATGGAGGGTTCCGCGGGTTCCTCCGAGCTGTCCTTGAAGAGGAAGGTGGGCAAAGTTAGGGCCAAATTCTCTTCGGCTGTGCCTTCTCTCTCCAACATACCCCTTGAGGTTGATGAAAACCCGGTGGTACAGTCAGAGGTAGGGTCTGACTCTCCAGAGGGAACCGCAATGGAAGCCATGCGGAGTGGGGATCTGAGCACGTCCGAGGCTATGCAGACGTCCGGTTCGGATGCTTTTGGGGAACCACAGCTACTTGTTTTGGAGGACTTTGGAACTGTTCCACTTCCCTTGCAAAAGGAAGCTCCGGCTGTTAGGCCTATGTCTGCCTTTCCTCCTGTCCTACAAAAACCTGCCAAAAAGAAACAAAAAACTAAGCATTCCACAGTGCTTAGTACACCTATGTTGGACTGGAAGGTTATCTCATAAGATCTTAGTAAGACCTTGATGGCCCTTAGGCCTACGACTTCAGCCTCTCCTATTTCAGGCCCTGTCTTCTCCACACAGATTCCTTTCCCCTTGGAATATGCGTCTCCTGAGGAAGAGTCCAGTGGGGGAGATTCACCAATGGAAGAACTCTCCTTTGGGGAAACAGTTAATAAGATGAGGAAATTCTTTAAGTGGGATTCTTCCCAAATTTCAGAGAAACAAAAGAGATATTATGACTTACTTCAATTGTAGCCCCCTGCACCTGCAGCTGTCCCTCCAGTACTACCTGTTTTCCTAGATGCCTTTGCATCAACTTCCAAGACCCCAGACTCACAGGCACCAGCTCCTAAAAGACCTAACCATTTCTATAGGGTCCCTGAGGATTCCAAATTTTTATTTAAGTGCCCATCAGCAGATCCTGCTGTGGTTTCCATCACTTCAGATGAATCCTTTCAGGTTGTTCCTTCCACAGAGTTGCTTCCCTCAGACAAAGAAAGCAAAATTTTAGAAATGTTAAGAAAAGTTTATACCTCTTCCACCCTGGCTATCAGTGTCATTAATTACCAGACTCAAATGTTAGGTATTCCTCTAATTTTGCTCTCTCAAGCTTCTCAGGCCCTGTCCCAGCTTCCTGATTCAGAAGCTAAGTCCTTATCTCTTTCTGTCTTGGCTGCATCTTCACAGGTCACTAGGCATTCCATTAAATGCAGCTACAATGCTGTAGAAGATTCTTCTAGAGCTGCAGCTTCTGCTTCTGTTCTTAGGAGATATTCTTGGTTGCGTCTTCAGACTGTCCCAGATGACATCAAGACAAAATTGCTTGATGCTCCCTTGGACAATTCTGCTGTTTTTGGTAAGGCTGCTGCAGAACTTTTTAAAATTCTGAAGGAAAAAGGTAAGGAGCTTGAGGATTTAAAGCACTTGTTAGTTTCTCCGGTTCCTAAATTTCATAAGAAATTCCCTGCTAAAACCTCTTTTATTAGGAAACCCTCTAGGTCTTCTACTTTTTCTGCTCCCTCTGGTTCTAGGGCACTTAAATCTGCTAGGAGACCTCCTCAGCCTAAAGTGGTGACTTCTGCTCCATCTTCCCAGCAGCTCTTTCAGTCCAGACAAGGCTCTCTGTGACATCCAGCTCCCACTTCCAAGTCATACTGCCCAGTCTCTCCATCTTTCTCTTTCACTTTCAACATGGAAGGAGATCACTCATGATTCTTGGGTGATATCCATTATCCAAAACGGTTACTTCATGACTTGGAAATCTCTTCCCCCTTTCAGGGGATTCATCAACCTCTTTCAAATCAACTGCATCTGTTTCCTCAGCTGCTAACTCAGCTTTCTGTCCAAGGCACCATTCAACCTGTCCCTTTAAGTCAGCAGGGGAGGGGATTTTATGTTAGAATGCTCCTGGTCCCAAGAAAAGACTGTCCTTGGAGACCCATTTTAGACCTTTCCAAGTTGACTACCTTCCTGGTAGTGCCTTCATTTAGGATGTTATCCCGATAGTCTCTTCTCTCTCTGGTTCTTCTTCAAGCATTCTTAGCTTCGCTGGATCTCAAGGATGCTTATCTGCATATTCCTATTCACTCTTTCTTCAGGAAGTTCTTACATTTCTCTGTGATTTCTTTGCACTGTCAGTTCTCTGCCTTGCATTTTGGTCTTTCCACTGCTCCAAGGGTCATCACAAAGTGTCTAGCTCCAGCCATTGCTTACCTAAGATGAAAAGGTTTTCAGATTTACCCTTACCTGGATGACCTGCTTTTCCTGGCCAACTCTCCAGGTCTTCTGCTTCAACACCTACATCTAGCTGTTCCTTTTCTGTAAGGCTTGGGACTCACATTCAATCACAAAAATCTACTCTATCACCCAGTCAGGATCTCATTTTTCTGGGGTACTGGTTCAAGATGGATTTGATGATTGTATTACTCCCTTCAGAGAAAGCTCTTTTTCCTCAGAACTTTCATGGAATCACTTCTAACTCCATCCTCCATCACTGCCAGGGAATTCCTGAGACTTCTTGGGTTCATGGCCTCTACAATTCCCATGTTGCCTTTTGGAAAACTTCACATGAGAAAGTTTTGGTGGTTTCTGAAAACAGTTTCGTTACAGCTTGCTCATCCATTGGAGACTGTCATTCCCCTTCTTCCCTGTTTGAAAACTGAAGTAGGTTGTTGTATTCAGCAACTCAGTTTGAATCCTGAGTTACCCTTTCAAATGCTTCTACCAGTACAGGAACTTTTTACAGATGCCTCAGACTTTGGATGATGAGCGGCCTTTGCTTCCAGAAAAGTTTGGGGCCTTTGGTCCCCCTCTCAGAGTAAAGAACACATCAGTATTAGCGAAATGATGGCACTGATTCTAGCGTTACAGACCTTTCACCTTGTGTTTCTTCCAGGACTCCTCAAGTTCCTCACAAACAACACTATGGTCCTTTGGTATATAAACAAGCAGGGGGGCACAAAATCTTCTCTTCTCTGTCACTTACCCATCAAGGCGTAAGAGTTAACTATTCAGTACAAAGTCTGACTGCATGCAGTGTATCTTTCTTCAGCTCAGAACTTGGTGGCAGATGCATTAAGCAGGTCCATAACACAATCCCACTAGTGGATGCTTCACAGTGATGTGTTCCTGGATCTAGTTCACTGGTGGGGTACTCCAGAGATGGATCTATTTGACTCCCCTCAGAAAAGACAACTTCCTCTTTTCTGTGCCAGGATCCCTCACCCTCAGGCATGGAAGGTGGATGCCCTATCATCCTCATGGAAGGGGGTGTTTCTTTATGCACCCCCCCCTTCCTTTGATTTAGAATGCCCTGTTGAAAATTCAACAGGACGAACCAAAACTCTTGTTAGTGACTCCTTTTTGGCTAAGACAACATTGGTTCCCTCTTCTTCTGCATTTAGCCAAGGGCTATCACTACAAGTTACCTCATTGGATGGACCTACTCACTCAGGACGAGGGATCTCTAATTCACCCACATCTGTCAACTCTTCACCTGACCTTATGGATGATCAACTTTTGATTCCTTTTAGGCATCTTTTTTTCAAAGGAAGTGCTACCGTTTTTGCAGGAGGCCAGGAAACCCAATACTAGGAAGTCTTACATTTCAAATTGGACAGGATTTTCTGTCTGGTGCCAGAAAAAAATAACAGTGGTCTTTGTTACCCTTCTATTAAAGTCCACTGTTCTGCCTTGTCTGCTTGCCTGCCCTTTTCTCCTCCATTGGCTACCAGGCTGGAAGTTAAGCTTTTCTTGAAAGGCGTCCTACACATGAATCCTCCCAGGAAACCAGTTCCTCCTCCTTGGGATCTTAATTTTGTCCTAGAAAAGTTGACCCAGGCCCCTTTTGAACCAGCAGCCTCTGCTTCTTTAAAGTTTTGTACTTTGAAAACAGTACTTCTGGTAGCTATTACCTCTTCCAGGAGGGTTAAGATTCAGGCATTAATGGCTTCACCACCATTCCTAGTTTTCCATAAGAACAGAATTTCTTTGAGAACCAATCCGTCATTTATGCATAAAGTGGTTAATGATACTTCCTTAAATCAAGGTATTCAGTTGCCTACTTTTTCCCCATCTGCACAATCTCCTAGTGAAAGAATTTTGCATTCCCTAGATGTGCATAGACAGCTTAGATTCTGTCTTGACAAAACTAAAACTATCAGGAAATCTGATTGACTGTTTGTGTCTTTTCATCCCAGAGTTCTGGTTTTGCCTGTTTCTAAACAAACTATCTCTTCATGAATTTCTAAGGCCATTGTGTTTTGCTATCATTTCCACATGAAATCCTTATTCTCTTCTGTTAAATCCCATTCCACTAGATGTGTTGCATCCTCAGGGGCTTTCTTCAAGGGGTTGGATACTCAACCCATTTTGGAAGCTGCCACTTGGTCTTCTGTTCATACCTTTACAAGACATTACAAGTTGGATAATGTCTCTAGGGCCAGAGCAGGGTTTGCCTGAGCAGTCCTGCATGGATTCCTGGAAAATGTTTCTGCTTGATGTCTCTATGTTGCTTCCCCCTCCCTGGGTTCCCTTTCAGCTTTGGCACTCTCCCATATGTAAAGAATACTGCAACACAGAAGAGAAGGACATCTTTGGTTATGGTAAGATTTTACACAACTATTCTTTTTTCTATTGCATAGGTAACTACTTATTGTTGTTTGTTTGCAGTATGTGTATGGCTCTGTTCATATTCTTCCAGGGCTATGGCCACTGGTACTGTTTTAAGGAGGTTTGTGTGGCTGCATTCTCAGAACCTCCCAGATGATATAAGAAATGAGATTTTAAATTCTTCCTTGGATAGGGTGTAGTGCTTGGCCCTCTGCTGAAAAGTTGATCATGGAGTGTGTTGAAAGGGGCAAGCTGATAGAGTGAATCTAAGATTTTTCTTCCCTCATTTTCCAAGGGATTTTCTTTTTCCTCATCCAGTTTTGTCAAAAAAAAATACGTACAATAATTATTCCATATACAACTTTAGTAACTTAATTATAGAAAAGGAACATTTTGGGCTGTTTTCTAAGGGGTTGAAATTCATCCCATATAAAAAAGGTGACATTACTAGAAGCTTACTGGATATAAAAATGTTTTTGAGAAAAGTTAATTTTAGTATTATGTTTCCAGAGAAAAAGGTGAATACAAATATTGAATTAAAACTTAAGAGTATTTATAACCCACCCTTACACCCCCAGTTGAAAAATCTGGAAAAAGTGGTGGAAAAAGAGGTAAGAAAAGAACAGGTGAAAGTGGGATATAGGGTTAATTTAAGTAAGAAAGAAAGATAATTAATGTATGAAATTAAGGACAATAGGAATACTAGAGTAATGAAACCAGATAAAGGGGGTGGGGTGGTCCTTATGGATAACATAATATATGAAAGTAAGATGAACACAATATTATGGGTTGAAACAAGATATTCCAATGTCTCATTAAATGAGATAAATATAGCCTGTAAGAAAATAGATATGAGTATAAATGATATGTTACATGAAGAACTTATTGATTACAACACGTTTATGTATCTGAAAGTGGATAAACCAAGAACATCTACAAGATTTGGTATACCTAAGATACATAAATGTGAAAGGGACCCTCCCCTCCGACCAATTGTATCTGCAGAAAGATCTAAGACTTATGCTTTAGCCAAGTACGTAGATAAGAAACTAAAGAATGTATGGTTAAGCAGAAAAACTATATTAAGAGATTCCTGGGACCTTCTAAGAGAAATTTCTGATGAATTATACCATGATAATCTTCTTTTTATCACCATAGATATTATAGACTTATTTTCTTCCATACCCTACAAGGATGGGATGGAATTATTAGAAGAGATAGTCTATGAGGACAAGACATTAACACAGAACGAAAAATTAGTAAATATTTGGTTAATGGAATTAATATTGAAGAATAATTTTATATATTTTAATGGGAAATTTTATCAACAGACACAGGGGGTAGCAATGGGAGCTGCTTGTGCCCCTACTTATGCTAATTTGGTCCTAGCAAAATGGGAGGAGAAACACATAATAAATACTGAATTTAAAACCTGCTGGACACTATATCGTAGGTTTTTGGATGATATAGTTATTTTTTGGACAGCGGGAAAAGAAAAATTTGAGGAATTCATAGCGTATATGTGTAACACAACAAATTTTTTAAGGTTTACATACAAAATCTCCGATACCAGTTTGCAATATTTGGACATAGAAGTATATAAGATGGGGACAAAGTTTGAAACCAAAATATTTAGAAAATCAACTTTTTGTAATTCATTTCTACATTTTGAGAGTGCACACCCCATGCATTGTAAGAAGAACATTGTCAAGGGGCAATTTATAAGGGGTAGTCGCATGACTAGTTCTGAAAATGATTTTTTTAAGGAATGTGAGTTACTGGAAATGATGTTTTTAGAGAGAGCTGCCCCCTGAATTTTATTAGGCAAATAAGGGAAGAAGTAGTAAATGGAAGAAATAGCAAATTCAAACCCAAACAAAAATGTAAGGAATATAATAATGAGTTCAAAAATAACAAAGAAAATAATGGGGATAAATGTCAACAGGCTTTAATATTAGAATATAATGGTGTAAATAATAATGTTAAAAAAATATTTTTAAGGGAATGGGAGAGATTTGTTTCTCTTTCAGATATAGAGAATATATCTAACATTCCACAAAAGGTGATTTATAAAAATTCACAATGTATCAGAACTATTTCGGAAAATAAACACAAAGGTAGTCTTAATAGAAGTAGGGTAGGTACATATAAATGTGGCCATTGTAATCAATGTACATACCTTTTGAACACAGAGAAGTACTACCTGGACTGTAGAAATAAATGGATTAATAGTTCTGACCATTGCAATTGTGAAACCAAGGGAATAATTTATCTGGCTATTTGTAAAGTATGTGGGTCCTTCTATGTTGGAAAGATGGAGAGGATGTTAAAAAGAAGGATCTATGAACATACCTATGAAATTTCAGTGGGGAAGGAAACTAATGCCCTTTTTAAACGCACTAAGGCATGTTCTGAATCCCAATTTGGGTTTATGGTATTAGAACAAATTAAAAATGATATCAGGGTGGGGCCCTTGGGAAGACAAGATAGAATTTAGAGAGTTATGGTGGCAAGTAACCCTGGAAGCAGGTAGCCCCCCTGGTTTGAATGATTATATTTCTATTTTACCATTATTAAAATTAAGATCTGCCAAACTTTGAAGGAACATGAAGTGGAATATTAACAATAGCCACAAGATGGCATAGGTATCCCACTGTTATAAGGATTATCTGTATTTCACAAACACATTATAAGCACTTTATAATTAATTTTAAACATTATTTAATGGGTTTTTGGATATATTAACTATTTCTCATTTTAAATAGATAATTTTAAGTGAACTAATTAAATTAATGTTATTTTTATAGTTGTTCAAGTGGCAACAAGCAAGGAATTTTAATGGTTAATATTTTAAATGACTAAACAAGATTTGAGCTGTGGAATCATTGTTTTTTTTTTTTTTAAAGTGGTGATTAACTCCCCATAGGTTATTCATTTAATTGTTTTTTATATAAATACTGGATTTCCTTGAGTATTCTGGTCATCTGATGAAGTCTATGTAAAAAAGACGAAAACGCAAGGTTGAATGTTTAAGGCGTTCATGGTGTTTTGTATGTGCTTTTAACTTGGTCCGTATCCGTTTTGGTGTGGATTTAATAAATTTATAAAACTGAGTTTTTTTCTCCACGCTTCGTTTTGGCACTTTTTGGATTTATTGGTTGATTCGTGCAGTTTTTCCACTACTTTGGTTTATTTGTCAAAAAAAACCCAGAATAAACAGTCTCAACAGATTTTAGTTAAGCAGACATAAGAAGAAATTGCAAGGGGGTTCCAAAAAGAAGTCTTAAGCCTCCCCAAACCAAGGACAGTCCAACAAGTCTAAATGACTATTCAAGAGACCTTGTGAAAACCCTCCCACGCTGACCTTTTCTCTTCCAGAAAGTGTGAATCTCCATTTTCTCTTTGGCAACATATTGCTCTGAAAATCTGCTAGGGTTACAGATAACCCTGGGAAGAAATTTGTGCTTTCCAGGAGGGTTATTCCTTATCCTGTAGATCAGACAGTTTTTTTTTTTCACATGTTCTTTATCACATGCTTTGCCAAGGAGTGATAGAATCAGCCCCCCCCCCCTTCCCAGGTTAGAGAGGGGGTTTATTCAAGGATGTTTCTAGTACCTAGAGAACATTCAAGTGTTTCTTAACTTCCTCACACATGAATGTGTTCCTGGGATGTCAAGTAAACACCTCAGTTCAAGGAGCTTTTCTTGCACTGGGAAAATAGATTTTTATTTACATCTATTAAGGTTTTCCATTCTGACTTTGGTCACAGTGAAGGAATAACTCAGGATTTTGGGTCTCATGGCATCTGTGATTCTCATGATACCCCTGTCAAGACTGCACATGAGAAAAATACAGTGGTATCTGAAATCTCTTTGGTCCCAGTATTGACACCCTTTTTCTTTTCAGTCCCCAGTACCGGGGTTTATCAGAAGGGAGTCTATTTGGTGGAGACAACAGATATCCTTAAATCCAGGTCTTTCCTTCTCTCTCCCTCCTCCAAAGCAATCAGTCACCACAGATGTTTTGAGCTTTGGTTGGGGAGCAGTTTCAGGAGGGATAAAAGTACAGATGGTGTGGAACACCAAGGACAGACATAAGTAGATAAATATCAAGTATATGCTTGCCCTAATCAAGGCACTCAACTCTCTGAACCATCTTTGGTCCCTGAGACCTCTTCAACTGTTTACAGAAAATACCACAGTCATGTGGTACATCAGCAAGCAAGGGGAACCAGGTCTTACCCCCTTGCAGATTAGCTGTGTTAGCTTGGGATATAGCTTCACAGCACAGTCTCACTATGCAGGCATCCTACATTTTGTCACAGGAAAATTGTATGGCAGACAAACTGAGCAGGACCTGGACAGACCATCGTGAATGAAAACTAGAACAGAGGTTCTTCCAAGATTTCATCCATCTGTGGGGAGTTCTCAAATAAACCTCTTTGCCTCCTCTTTGAACAACTGCCAAAATTCTATTCCTGGATTACATGCCTTTTCTTTTCTTTTCTTTTCTTTGGACAGGAATGTTCCTATATGAAGTACCACACTTTCCACTAATATCCAGAACACTTCTGAAGATTCAGAAAGAATCCCCCAAGGTCATTGTGGTAACTCCCTTCTCACCCAGGAAACCATGGTTCTCCCTACTTTTGGAAGTGGCCAGGGGCAGTTGCCATGAATTTCCTCATAGAATGGATCTACTCACACAAGAACAGAGGTATTTGATACATCCTGACATTAATCAGCTTCAGTTGACTGGCTAAATGATAGGGTCTTAATTCCTTTTAGGCAGTTGTTTTTTGAGGATGGGCAGCAAGATACTAATGGAGACATGAAAACCTCCTACCAGAAAATTATGTATTAACAAATGGAAAAGGTTTTCTAGTTGGTACCAACAGCATAACCAGCAGCTATTCAAGGCTAGTTGTGATCTAGTTTTACAATATTTGTATGCGTTACTATCCTATGGCCTTTCTTATTCCTCTGTCATGGTTCATTTATCAAACATTTCAGCATGTTTGCCCATGGGTCCTCCTCTTTCATTGCAGTTTCATGTCAAAATGTCAACTTTTGTGTTATATGCACCCACTAATGTTTGGTAGATTGATCCTTTGTACAGTATTTTGTCATCTCCATTTGAACCTATGTCATATTTTACAAGACATTTTTGTTTTAATGAAAACCCTCAAACAAACAAAAAAGCAAACAAAATGAAAACCCTCAAACAAACAAACAAAAAAATGCTCCCAAAACACACCTGTAATCTAGTAACTTAAAGCAAACACACAAAACTATGTATTCTTCAAATAATGGAATCTAACCCTCCTGATGATAGGAACAATTGTCCCAAATTGACAGCTGCACCCACACGTCTGAACAAACCTCTCAACCTGGAAACAACAAAAATCTGGACAAAGGCCCATGAAAAGTAGGTACAACTGGCCAAAAATCCATATGCTGATTAACATAAAATTTACATACCTAATTATGCAACCCTGCCCACCCCTGTAGAATTGTGGGATACTGACAAACTTGAAGAACAGACAAAATATTAAACACAAAATGTAATCAGAACAGTAATGTTTATTTATGTTAACATCTGAGCTTGTATCAAACTTTGAACTTGTATAAAACTAGAATGCAATTTTCTTTTATCAAAATAAAAGAAACTGCCACCATCATTAATGTAGTGGGACAAGTGGTCTCTGAACAGTAAATCAGATGGCAGAAGCACTTTAGCAATGCAGTAACAGCAATGCCCCATATAAAACAATAAATAATTTTAAACAAACAATACAAATGAACAGAGCACTTACAAACTGTATTAATTCACTAGGATACCACAACTAAGGCAAATATTTTCCTTCATTAATGCCAATCAGAAATATTCTCCAATCTACTTCAAAATCAAATCCTGTGAATGTAAACCTAGCTGTATTTATGGAAAGCAGACATTGATCATGAACATTCACTAATATCATTCATAATAAGCATACTAGTGTATTTATCACTTTAATTTGTCAACAGTATCAGTGTTTTTTTCCCAAAAATATTATCACAAGCACAAGTGCTTGTGCTTACTCAATCTGTGCCTATTACTTTACTGTACAGAGAAACATAGCTGACAAATTTGTCCTAAATACAAGCCATCAGATGTAGGAACTGATTCAAGAACACTTGTAATTTATAAAGCATTCAGACAATCAATCTGCAATGTGCAGAATCGCAGATATCTAATGCTCTCAGACACAGTTTTATATTATTAATTTCACCACTAACCAACCCAGGGTAAACTGTTATGTATATAGATTAGCAGTTTAAAAAATACACGCTTAAAGCATGCATAATGTCAAAGTATCACAAAACTATGAAAATTATTATAAATGAATACATTTGTAAAACAGTTGTTGTTGTGTCTTTCGGCTTTTCCCGGTTAGGGGTCGCCACAGCTGAACTCCGGTCTGCTAATGATTGGCAATTGATTGTTACGTGCTGAGTTGCCGGCCATAACGCACAACCTTCAACGAAGGTAGGCCCATTCACGCATGTCTCCACAGAAGATGCTCTAGCTGAGAATCGAACGGGACAACATCTTGCTGGGAGGTGACAACGCTACCGCAGCAAAACAGTGGAAGTATGAGTCAGGAAGAGAAAAAATAATGTTCACATACTTTATTTTCAATGTAATCTAAAAAGCAGCACAAGCCACACATTCAAAGATAGATTTATTTGATGGAGGGATAGAATTATTTACCTTTTATTATCTAAATGCTACTTTTCTAGACAAGATAAAGATGAATGCAGATACTGCACAGACAGAAAGTGTATTTAAAGTGCCTGTCAGCATTCCATTGGTAGAATACATTGATCATCTTATGGGAACATTTAAAGTTAACCTGACTTTAGTGCAAGTATGGAACCTTCAATATGAAATGTATTGTAAATTATAGTTATGTGTATGGTCAAAATTTTTTACCTATGGAAAATGTAGTCTGATTGCATATATTACTATCAATTGTCTGAAATGAACAACATTAAAAAGGGGAAAACAAGCTATGGGGATGTGAAAGCATTCTCCCCATATGTTTACCACTACATGCTACATAATCTCTAAAAATAATTAAATAATTCTGACAATTGTATGAGCAAACTGTACTGATATGCTTGAATTATGAAAAAGAAAGGAAGAAAAATAAGCACATGCATACCAACCACCACTTAGTGA
Organism: Protopterus annectens; assembly: GCF_019279795.1. Taxonomy (NCBI): domain Eukaryota; kingdom Metazoa; phylum Chordata; order Ceratodontiformes; family Protopteridae; genus Protopterus; species Protopterus annectens. Next base: position 1,723,030,365 of record NC_056739.1, on the reverse strand, counting down.
GAACTGTTTAGAAGTTGTATTTAAAGAACATGCAGTAAAATAAATAAAAGCTTCTACTAGTTAGCTCCCTAGACATTAACCAACTAACTTTTGGTACTAAGGATTATAGCACCAATCAATGCAAATAGAATCCACTTATGGAAAGACACATCCGCCTCCTTAGCATAAACAGTCTACCTGTCTGATGTTTTAGTTGCTAGGCATGCCTGAATGTCAGTCAACACATCATGCTGAACACCTGACCACAGTTTTATATGTGCATGTGTCTGCAGTGACTAGAATATGTTTATTGCTACCATAATTTTTTTTCATTGTTTCTTTGAGAATTGTATTTTAGTGTAACTCACTTTTTATTGCTATATCTCCTAATGCACAAGGTCATGATTTATGTACATTTGTGTAAGTTTAAATGCATCTCCTAAAATATCTCTAGTATTCGTAATTACTTCATATAGAGATGTTCACTTCCAAAGCTGTTGTAAGTGTTTACATTTTGTGCATATGCAGGCATAAGGCTAGAAGTATATTAACCACCACTGTTACTATTCACAAATGCCTGCGTTTTAATGCAAAATGCTTACACAATCTGTGCCGATTACTGCAAATAAAAACGGCCAAGTTATGAAAAGACTTGCTGCATCTTTTAGAATTCTGTATCAAGTACAAGTGCACATCTCTGACACTGTCCTTTCCTTCCAAAGAGCATTAGTGTCATGACTGAAAAGTAGCTTCTATGAGCTCCTGATATAACTGGCAAACATTTTTGTTTCTTTGTCTTTTCTGATCATATGTCATGCCCACAATCACAGATAGGCAAAACTGGTCAGAAAAAAAGTGCTACCAATGGCAATCAACAACTTCTAACAACTTAGTGAATCACAAGCAATCGAATAGCTGCTCTAGTTAATGCCCAAATCACTTTCAAGAGCTGCATTAAAATTCCGCTACCAAACATAAAGCGATTTAAGCTGATAAAACTCACATTGGTATAGGGGGATAGTTCCTACTCAGTAAGGCTCACAGGTGTACTTCATGTGTTTCCCTTAAAGAATGATAATCATTCACCTCAGAAAGTTACTGTTTAATCTTGACTACCACAGTAGTCCTCTCAGGGCCTGGGTTTATCGTCATGGGTTGCGGCTGTAAACAACTGACGTTTTTTTTTATTTTTTTAAATATTTCAAGAGTCTAATAGGCAGTCAAGTTGATGTCATCACGCATGCCCGTGCACGTTGATGACATTGCGGAATACACCAGAGATGACATGATGACATCAGCCGTACTTTTAAATTTGTAAATAAAATTAAAAAAGAAATAGGGAAATTCGTGAATTGAAGGGGCCACTCGGAAATTTGTGGCACCCCATTATTTTACCCTCAAAACCAGTAAATTCTGAGAAATTCAGTACGGTTGAGAGTATGGGCCTGAACTAATCTAAAATTAAGGTTATTCATGCTAAGGCATGTGTTATATCCTGTGCTTCTACTTACACTAGTTACCATCTCTTGTTGTCTTATCTTTATTCCTCTCCCAGATGTGAAACATAGCTTGTATACTTAGAGAAAACATTAAATTTTAGCTCTAAGAAAAAATGCACTGGCTATCTTTAAATAAAATTAAATGTTATGCTGTTCTAGTAAATGCATTAAAGTATTTAGTCACCAGAAAAGCTACTCTTAATCACTTCCAATAATTTCAAACTTTTCACCTTTTAATTTTACATTCCTCTCAGTAAACAGTGTCCAGACCCCACAAGATTTATTGCCTTCACCTTTAGTCAGCTTGTTTCCATTGAAATATAAGAACAAAATGTACAGCTTCTCAACTCACAATGAGCATTTATTTGCTAAAGGAAAACTATCCATTACATTTTGATCTCTCATTCTTAATGCTTACACACACAAAAACAATTGTCATTAGATTAAGCCAAAGGCATTAATGCAGACATTCCCATATGCAAAAGTAAAGGAAGACATTTCACCTGTACATATATTAATAATCAGTGCATGCGGACTATTAACTTAAATGTCCTTTTGTCCAACCTTTCTTCTCTTTCAGCATTGTAATACCTACATTTCTTAACTCTAAAGAGGAAAAAACATACAACAATAACTGAAAATGCAATACTGTATAATATGCAATTTATATTGTGAAATGTCTTATACAAATACTGTTTTAAACAAGAAACATCTTTATTAAATTATCACTTGCGGCATAGGAAATCATACATTTATATAAATGAAAACAAAGCATATTGACATGATCTTAGTTTCAAGCAATTTACATCACAAAACATACTGACATAATTTTAGTTGCAATTATTATACCTCAGTTATAATCTACCAAATCACTATCAGTCAAACATTACATAGCCCATTTAAATCCTGTCATCTTTTAAACCTTATTCATTTCCTGTATGCATTGTTCCCACAATTCCCAGTTTTCCTATGTTATTTGCTCCTATCTTTTTCTAAAGATCCCAATTTCAGTGATTTTATCTCGGTTACTATATTCACTACTTTTAGTGCAGTTGGTTTAGACTTTGATTACCATTTCTTTTGGCAGCCACCGTAATTAGACTCAGCAAGGACTTACTATGTCTAGGCAATTCCAATTCTGTATAGTAGTTCAGGAAAAATCATTTCCCTAGTTACACCAATTTGCTCACCCAGTATCTGTGATAGAGTTGTCTGCAGGGAATCTTTAAAGTCTGTCAACTCATTACATTCCCATAAAATGTGTTCCCAATTACCTCTTTCTTCTCCATCACACCTCCAGCATTTGCTGTCTACCTGAGGAAAAATTCTCTGGAGTCTATTTGGGGTATAAAAATATGCAAACATTTCCAAGCAAAAATCTTAAATCTTCTACATTTTGTTGCATATTTGAGAAATAAACATATATCCCCAATTGTTTATTTATGAATTGCTTATCCAATCTCTCTTCCCAATCCTTTCTAACCACCTCTGATTGATTCTTATAGTTATCATGCAGTATTTTATGTGCTGTACTAATTTTTTCCTTTTTTAACAGCAGCTTCTGTTCTAGATTCTACTACAAACTTTTAACAGTGCTGGCCTTTTATTTAAGACCTGCCTATTTCGTTCTCTTTGCCTATATGTTTGATATCAATCCTTGATCAGGAAGGCAATCTCTAACCTGCGGTCCAAATACATTTTGGGATCTTCCCATTCTATTACCTTTCCCTCTCTAGTTATGTGCTCCCAATACCTTGGTTCCTTTGCCAGTTTTCTCCAATAAATTCCAACCCCCCTCTTGCCCATTGTATGCCTAATTGCACTCTTCCTTATCGTCAGAATCTCTTTTCTCCATTCCCATGTTAGCTTAATTCTTAAAATACTTTCTGCTACTTTATGACTATAATATTCTGTATGATTATTGTTATTCTCCTTAAAGGTCTGCATTCAAAATCCCAAGCTCTCCTTATTTCTTGAACTCCTTCCCTGTTTCATCATCATCATCACTTTCCATTTTGAATTGTAGATTTCTTCTTGTGCTATGTATATGAGCCTTAACTGTGTAACTCCGAAATACCCCTTCAGATTAGGTAATCACAATTTTCCAGTCTGCCTTGTTCTATTGGAAGAATCAATTTATCCCACTTGACTCTTGCCATCTTCCCCTCCCTGATAAAATTCTTCAGCTCTGTATTAATTGCTATCCACAACTTCTCCTCTGGTTAATAAAAATATGCCTGACCTGTGTATAAGATTAAAGGGACTAAAACCATTTTAATTGCTTGTATCTTACTATCCATAGCCATATAACAGAGCTTCCAGTTTCTCAATTTTTGTATTATCCTTTGTTTAGCCTCTTCCCACATATCCTTAGCTGCCACACCAGAATCATTTTTAATCCATACTCCTAACTACTTTATTTTTTGCGTCCCCTTAAATATGGATATTGCTGAATGAATTTGTGTGTAGGTACATAATTTACCACCATTGCCTTTGTTTTAGTTTCATTAATTTTAAAGATTTGAAACTGTCTCAAAATGGTCCACAATACTGTAATGTCCTTTTCTGGTTTTATCAGGTATAAAATAATATCTGCAGAAAGAGTCAGTATTTCTTTACTACTATTATATATTATAACCTTGAATTTCTGAGTCCCTTATTTTCTTTGCCAATCGTTCTAAATATAGTGCAAATAACAAAGAGGACATCTCTGCCTGGTTCATTTGCCCAGGCAGAAATTATCAGAGAGGAACCTATGCACTTTAATTTTTGCCTACAGTCCCTCATATATCCTCTTAATCAACCTTATAATTTTATTGGGGAATGCAAATGCTTCACTTGCCCTGCTCATAAAGTCCCAGCTTACTGTGTTAAATGCTTTCTCTGCATCAAGACCCAACAACAACTATGGCATTTTCTTAAATTCTGCTTCCCTCAACATCATCAATGTTCTGTTAATATTGTCGAATGTTTGCCTCCCCTCCACAAAACCACATTAATCCAAATCTATCAATGTTGGCATCGCTTTTGCCATTCATTTAGCCATTATAGACAAAAGCACTTTATAATCATGGTGTACTATTGAAATGGACTTGTACGAAGCTGGATCTGATGGATCTATACAACTACTACCACTTTCTTCCAGGATGTTGGTACTTCTCCTACTCTTAAAATACTGTTAAACAAAACCATCAGATCCTTATCATTTTTCCCTCCTAGCTTGCAGACTTCTACAGGAATGCCGTCTGTTCCTGGGGACTTTCCTGTAGATTAGTTATACATCATCATTTTTATCTCATTTCCTTCTATCCTAACTGTTAATAATTGAGTCTTGTCTGACTCTAACCTTGGCATATTCAATGCTTCCATAAACATTCCCATTTGTACCCTTTCATGATTTCCATATTTCTCTGCTTTATACAGACTTTCATAGAATTTCTGAAATATTTCTAATACCCCTACAGGATCTTTTGTAGGCTCCCTAAACTTGGCAACAGCCCTTTCAATGTTCTGTTGCCTGAGTTGTGCTAAAAGTTTTTGTGCTGTAGAGTTAATATAAAGAAACAGTTGCTTAACAGCAATCTTTCTAAACTCATGCATATCAATGAGGTAACCCCTTATACTCGTTTTAGCATTCTGCAGTTGCTCCTCTTCTTGTTCTGTGAGATTCCCCCTATTTTGCAATATTTTAACATTTGTCAGTCCCTCTAAACAACTCTTGTTACTTCTTAACCATATCTCCCTGTCTTTTATTTCCACCCTGTTCCCTGTTTTTAAACTCTATTTTAATTTTATCCCACTCCCTATCTACATTTTCAGAGGAAATTTCTATCTTCTCTAATAGCTCCTGAATAATTTTCTCTACACATTCCTTAAATTCCTCTCTTTTAAATGGATAGGTGGGAAAGCACCAGTGTCTCATTTTTATTTCATTACCCTCTGTTTCTATTTTAGTTGTTATTGGTGCATGATCTGAAATAGTTATTGGGTGAGTATTAAGACCTTCAATTAAATGTGCATGTTCCTATGAAATGTAAACTCTGTCTGGCCTAGCCCAGTTTTTGTATCTTAGGGAATAATATGTACATTCACTCCAAACTCCTAGTACTGAATTCACATCTTCCATGCCAAATATTTTCTTAAATTTCTTCAAAATCTACCCTCCTTTGTTATATTTTCCATTCTGGGCTCCCCAGACACATCTTCACTTTTGCAAATCAAATTCCATTCCCCACCTATATTCCTTCCTGAAAGCTGATTATTTCTCCCAGAATTTTCTTAAGTGCCATTATAGCAGTTTTAGGTGGAATATAAGTACATTCCACTGTAATCCTCCTCCCTTGCCAGTAGCCCCTTTGTACTACAAGTCTACCATTATTATCTTCTTTATCTTCTTCTGTCACTCATTACTCATAGGAAATTACTCATAGGTGTGTACTAAGCTAACTGCCCTTGCGAGCCATTTTAAGCTTAGCCAAGTATCCCTTGTGAGACTCAAACCCTGCAGCTTGTGTTTGTAAGGCAAACACCTTAACCATTAGGCCACCCTTCCAACCCCTATTGAAGCTACTCTTGCCATTAATATAAGTGCTTCTCTTTTCCTTTGCCCCAAGTATTCTGTTGAATAACCATCCTGAAAACCTTTCTTTATCAAATTGACATGTTCAGTTCTTTCCAAGTGTGTCTTCTGTAGCATAGCTATTTGCACTCTACATTTATAAGGTAGTTCACTACTCTTTCTTTTTTGTGTTTATCTGTGAGACCATTGATATTTAAAGAAATTACAGAAAGCATTATTGTCTTAAAAATTATTACTCCCAGATTTTATGTATAACAGCTTTTTTTTGTTCAATGTCTAGTTCTAGCTTTTGTGTTACATGCATTTGTGTTACATGCATGCACTGTTTGGCAGGTTGATCTTTTATACAGTTGTTTCTTGTCATATCTATTTGACCCTATGTCATATCTTACACATTTTTTGTTTTATTGAAAGCCCTAAAACAAAAAAAAATACCCCCAACACCCCCATAACCCATTAATGTAATAATACACAAAACTATGTATATCTTCAAATATTGAAGTTTTACCCTCCTAATATGAACACATTTTCCAAACTGACAGCCACACTCACAGACCTGAGTTAACCTAAAAGAAAGGCTGTCCATACTAAGACATATGGTGCAAGCTGTGTTGCAACTAAGTGCTGTCCAGTTTTGTCTTATCTTTATACCTCTCCCAGCTGAGTAAACACTTGAATGCTTCCAGAGAAAATGATCTCCTAGTCATTTCTCTTTACCAGATTGTCTCCAGGAGACATGAGGACCAGATACAGAAATGCTACTAATCATACATTCGTTTGCTAAAAAAAGGCTATATAATATTCAATATTTTTATCATTTACTTGCTTTCTCTTAAAACTTGCTACTAGATCAAGCTTAAGGGCCTTAATCCAGTCATTCCCCTATGCAAGAATGAGAAAAAGCTCACCAACTTCTTTTTTGTCATGCTCATTTAACCAAACTTTTCTATTTTTGTATACAGATACTGTTAAGAACAAAAATTGTTTGTCACAGTTGCTTTTTTTTTCTTTTTTCCATTTTAGTGTCCTTCCAAACATTAATGACATGAAGTGAGGTTTATGCCTTTCAGACTCTCAACAAGTTAAACAAAGTCAGCAAAAATGTAATTTTTAGTCACGTTTTCTTAAGCCATATTTCACAAATGTAATTGGTGCTTTACAGTCTCATATTTATTCACTAATTTCAGCGTTCATAGGTTGGTACTAGGCTATCGGCCCTAGGGCCTTTACAAGCCTAGCCATAACAATTCCTTGGCTATTACTTCCCTAGTCCCCTGTCTAACAGGGTGATTGAAGTGATCCCTGGGGTGAATTTCCTATCTCCCATGCAAGCAGTCTATTCCAGAGTATGGGGAGTCTCTGGGTCAGGAACCTATCCCTCCAGCATGTTTTGTTCATTGTGATGACCAGGTTTAGATCCCTGGAGTGTGTGGCTCTGAGGGATTGGGATTTCTTTAAGTGTAGCATGTCCAACAGCTCTGGGTTTGACATGGCTTTGTATGTTAAGAAAAGATTGCCTCTGAGCAGGTGATATGCGACAGAGTATAGCTGGAGTTTTTTTAGATGAGGTATTTCTGTCGCCTTTCCAGTTGTTGCAGATGTCTTATGAGGTACATACCAAACAGGGTATTGTACTCTATAATGGGTCTAATGAGGGATGAGTACAGTGGGGCAATGACCTCCTTTTTTTCTGGATGAAAAGCCCTTAATGATGAGGTATGTCACATAGAAGGATTTCTTGACTGTTGTGGTGATGTGGTTTAAGAAGATGAGACAACTGTCCACTTGTGTCCCCAAGTCCCTTATCACACTTTTGGTGTTTAGTGTACTGCCACTTATGTGGTAATTCATGGGTACATGGTTTTCTCAAAGGAGATAACTATACATTTCTTGGCATTGAGCTTGAGCCCATGGCTCTGGCACCAAGCATCTGTTTCTGTAAGAACAAGTAATCGGCTACAAAACTGACACCACGAAGCTTGAGTAAATCCACAAACTGGTCTTTTAATATAAAAACACACCAAAGGAACCACGTAAATACAAGCGCTTTCGCTAGGATGTTCCTAGCTTTATCAAGTTATTAAAACACTCCACCATCTTGTCTTTAAATAGCAGCTTGCCATTAATTAAACAATTTAAATGATCAATTAGTAGCAAATTGAATTGTGCATTTTTTAAAAAAATATATATACATATACACATGTACATAAATGTATGTGTCTTCAAACAGTATTCAAAATGTAAGTTCATCCACTGCACCAAATTAAAAAATAAACCATTAAAAACTTTAAGTTGACCTCCACTATGTCTAAATGTTTCATTAATATAATTTATAATAGTTTTGTAGCCGATTACTTGTTCTTGGCTCTGGTCTCTTGTTTATTGGATCTGTTTCTGTAAGGCCCTTTTGTAGAATATCCACATAATTTGGGTATTCAATAATGGCTTCCAGTTTGCAGTCATCTGCAAACTTTGTTAGCCAGAGTCCCTTAGTGCTGGCCTGTACTTCAGAGAAGTAGATGCCAAACAAGAGCGGTCCCAGGACTGAACCCTGAGGTACTCCACTTGTCACTTGTCTGGAGCTGGATTTTGAGTCGGCTACTTTTACAGTGTGGGTTCTTTCACTAAGCCAGTTGGCAACTCATCGAGTGACATAGGGATTAATGCGCAGCTTAGTAAGTTTATCTATGATTCCAGAGTGGGGGATGGTGTCGAAGGCCTTGGCGAGGTATAGATAGGCTGTGTGGACCACCTTGCCCTCATCCATGGCTCTGGATACTGATTCGAAGAATTCAGTCAGGTTGAGGAGACAAGATCGTCCCTTTACAAAACCAAACTGGGTGGAGTCCAGTGTTTGAAGGTTGCCAATGTCTTTGTTTATAGGTTCCATGATAATGCATTCCATGGCTTTGCAGATCAGGCTCGTCAGACTGATGGGATGATAGTTCCCGGGATCCAAGGTGGATCCTCCCTTGTGGAGTGGGATAACTGTAGCTATGCGCCACTCATTGGGCACAAAGCCTAAGGTGAGGCTTTGATTAAACATGACACTTAGGTGAGGTGCCACTTCATTTTGTAGTTCATGTAGTACACAGCTCAGGTCTAATGAGGGATGAGTACAGTGGGACAATGACCTCCTTTTTTCTGGGTGAAAAGCCCTTAGTGATGAGGTGTGCCACATAGAAGGATTTCCTGACTGTTGTGGCGAAAAGATTTCCATGCCGAAACCCGGAATTGAATCAGGGACCTTTAGATATTCAGTGTAACGCTCTCCCAACTGAGCTATTTCAGCTATTACAGCATACTACAGTCTAATCAATTCTTTCAGTAGTTTTGGAGTTTTCTTTGAATCAAATCATCAGTCTGCCAGTGTTGTATTCTAACCCTCAGAACCATAGAGAAAGGATTCTTTATACTCTTAACATGTATAGGCACCTCAGGTAAAGCCTCGACAGAACCTCATATTCTTAACATGTGTAGGTACCTCAGGTATTATCTTGTCAGAACATGCTTTTCCTGAAGAGTATCAGTCAGCATACCATAGTTGCATCTGGAACCAGCACAGACATTGATGTTTATCTGTTGCCACCTGGTCACCAGATCAACAGTTGTAGTCATTTTGCTAATACAACTAAATTTGCCTCCAGCAACCTCAGTTTTATGGACTGTAATTTTAAGAACAGCAACTCTGCACATGCTGACCATTGCAAGATAATGACAGGAGAATCCTGCGAGGAACATTGGGTACAATGGTCACAGCTAACTATCATGTCTCAGAAGATATGAATGTCAATATCTTGCTACAGTCTTTTACAGTGGTAGCTTCATCCAGAGAATCTGTTGGGCTCCCCATTGAAATGTCAACACTTGAAATGCCGAGTGCCAAAAACCTGAAAAAACAAAACAGAAAAGGATTAATCTTGAAAATCGCTCTTCTCCTTTTTGCAGGGGACACCTCTGAACTTATATGTACCAACTCTAAGATCACCATATCTCTAAGGGAATATTCTGAAAAATGACATCTCAGACAGTATGTGTAAGTTCATTCTTTCATCCAGTCTGTGCATTTCTGGACTTGATCTAGCAGATCCTGACACTTCAAATGGTCTAGACATCCATTTTTTCATCCACTCCCGGCTGCCATGGTCAATACAGATGCATCTGCCTTGAGGTGGTGGAGCACTGTCTGGGACTAGACAGTACAACAAACATGGATGCAATGAGAGGCTGTTCACACTGCTGGGGTAGACCTTGCCTCGGCCTCTAGCAACAAATGCAGCATCTTTGTTTCCCCAAGAGTTCTAGGGACAATTTCATCCATCCTTGACCCACAGAACTCCTGAATACCTTTCCTCCAGTGCCACTCATTATAAAGTTAATTCAGAAAGCCAGGCTGTGCAAGGCCAAGGTCACTCTCATATCCCCATTTTAACCTTGTCAGGTTTAGTTTACACTTCTGTTGCCTCACCTAATAAGGAGACCCACCTTCCTTTTGGGCTCTTATAAAGGACATCTGTCAAGCTTCATCTGGACATCCAGTCCCTCAAACTGACTGCACAGTGTCTCCACTTACAGTAATTGACAGGGATCCTGCATACCAGGAGAGTGGTCCTACTCCTAAAAGCATCCAAAAAAACTCCAACAAAAAACTGTATTCAGTCAGTTGGTATGTTTGCCTTGTGGGCTACAGTAGAAAGGCTATACATTTTTACTGCTCCAGTATCAACATTTCTGTTTCTGTCAGAGGTCTTTGATAAGACTTGTAGCTTCTCTAGAGTTGAAGTTCACCTTGCAGGTATTTTGACATATCACGTGTTTTTAGTGTCTACTTATTTGGCATGTCAGAAAGTTTGCAAAGTTCTCCTGAGAAGGGATTTCTCACTGAAACACTTATACAAAGCTCCATCACAGCCATGGGATCTTGGTTTCATACTGGAAAAATTAATCTCTGCCCCCTTTGAACTAGCAGCAAAATCATATCTTAAATTCAATACATGGAAAGCCTTTTTCTTAGTTATCATCACTTTAGCTAAGAGAATCTCTGAACTAGATTTGTACTTAAAACTATCCAAGTCTTTATGCTGAAGATAGCATGAGATTCTAATATTAACCAAGCCATCATTTTCTGGTGTTCTTTATTCGATACTCAAACAAGGGAGAGTACAAATTACATTGCTTGGGTGTAGGAACACAACTTTGTTTTTACTTAGATTGCAGTAAACTAATCAGACACGGTCAACAGTTATTTTTGTCCTTCACGTCAAACAAACTGGAAAAGAAGGTGATAAAGGTTATGCTGCCCAGGTAGCTGTCTAAGTATATCATAAACTGCTGTGCTTCAGCCAAAGATTCTTATAGCTTTAATATGAAACCCATTCCACAAGGTCAGTAGGTACCTTATCAGCTTAATTTCAGAATTTATCATGGGTGACATTTGTGCAGCAGCTGTATGGACCTCACAGTACTCCATTGCCAAGCATTATTTGCTGGATGTGATATCAAGATCAAGAGCCTCTTATGAGGCATGGTTCTGTGTGATATTCAATAGTGATGCCACCCAAACTGTTCTGTTAGGGATTTTGTCTACTGTTCTATTTACCATACCAATAGTGACCCATGTCTGTACACTGTAAGATGCCCATGAACCTTCACCTTATCAAATTATTATCTTTGCATTGACTTAGACGATAGTCCAAAGGTTGAGAGGTTATCTATACTGGGAAGGTGCACATTTGTGGATAAGCTTATGTAGTTATATAACAAATGGTTAGTGTAACTTTGTTAGTGATTTAGGGATTAGTCATAGAACTAATAGTTACTTTCCTTTAGTTGTTTCTCTGTGGCCAAACTTGATCTGGAGAGAGTCTGATCATTGTTGAAATATTTGAATGATGGGAGGAGCTCAGGCTTGCAGGAGACTCAGAAAGCTGTTGAGCAGTTGCCTGCTGAAACCAGTCTAGAAATTACATGCAGCAGCAAGATCTGTTGTTATGGTAAATACATAACTTTTGATGTTATGTAGTCCAATATCGCCTACATTCTTACCCGTGGGTTCGGAGCCGAATGTCAGCTCTGACTCGGCCATACTTTTTAGCTCGAAGTCATTCTATTGGCTGGGCTAAGATGGTATCCCATGCTGCACTGCTCTCTATCCCCAGATCTCATTTGCCGCTCGTGTAGCTCGGATGTGGTCTCGCTCTTGGCTGTGGCTAAGTACCTTTTTCTTCTTATATCAGAGTAGTTTTTTTGCAAAAAAGCTATTTTCATAGCTATTGTGTGTGTTCTTGACTATATTGTGGAAAAGTTGTGTTTTTCTCTTATAGCGTATTCTTGTGGCATCCCACTAGCTGTTTCCAACGGGCTAGGCCCGTTTCAGTTAAAGGACCTAGTCTGTCCTCTTGCTTTCCTTGTGTGCTAACTCCTTCCCTTGGACTAAAATCGTTTAAATTAGAGGAATTAGTCCTCCCCCCTTGTACTTGTGTCTAAGGATTGTTTGAGTTAGAGGTCTTGTGGTGTTCTGTTTGTTGTTTGGCTTGTTCCCGCAGTTGTGGCTGTTTGACTGTTGGTCTAATTTCGAGTTAGTTACTTGCTGTTTGTGGTAACTATGTCCAAAGATACTAAGGAGCATAAGCCCTCGGGCTTCAAGAAGTGCTCCAAGTGCAGTTATAAGATGTCCATCACTGATGGAGACTCTTTGTATGTACTGTCTGGGAGCGATTCATCTCCAGGAATCGTTTAGTTTTTGTCATGCCTTTAGCCCGCGTGTTCTTCAGGAAAGGATGAACAAATTGATTTTGAAGGGACTTCTGAAACCCTCCTTCGAGGAGGGTCTGGAGAGTGCTTCCACCTCTAAGGCAAAATCTTCCAAGGCAGAAAAGCAATCCCCGGCTCCATCAGTATCCTTGGAGCCGCCGGAGAAAATAGCAAAATCTTCATCGACATCCACAGCTCCATTGTCCTCGGGGCCGCAGGAAGTGTCAGTGGTTATGGAACCTGCTTGGCTCCAATTTTCTTGGAGCCTGTTCAGAGCCGGTCGCCTAGCATTAGGCCAGTATCTCCTCCTCGCAGGTCTCCTTCAGAGAGGAGGTCTCGATCTCCTTCCCTATCTTCCAAATCCTCCAGGACCTTATCGGATGTGGACATCGATAGACTGGTGCAGAGATTTCTTCAGTCATCGGTACTGGCTAAATTGTTTTTGGCTCCGACCCAGTCGGCTCTGGAGCCGGTCCCTCAACCTGCATCGATACTTCCTCCGAGTGCATCTCAGCTTTCAGAGCCGGAGTGCTCAGCTCTGTGTGATGTCCCTAGGTCAGTTCCAACAGCCCCTCCTGGCTTATCGGTTCCGACGTCAGCTCCGACCTCGTCAGCGTCGTCCAAGGGGTTCAGGACTCAGGATTCATTGGTCGGACCCGAGGGAGAGGCTTCGGGACACCTCTCGGCTCCTAGTCTCCCTCTCGGTGCTTCAGCTCAGGGAAGCCTGACTCCTGTCTCGGCTTCGGAGGCTGGTCGTTCTTTGGATACAGGAGGACCAGCCTCCGAGGCCATGTGGAGCGCGCTGGACAGGTCTTCAGCGGCATCATATGGGTCGGTCACTCTGTCCCCTACAACACCGGTGCAGGTCTCTGATCACCATCTATCTCTGGACAGTGGAGCCCCAAGACCTCAGGGTACCCCCACGAGTGGTCCCCATATTTCTGAGGGCCCCTCAGAGTTTTTGCCTGAGGAGCCACCCAGAAAGAAAACATGCAAGAGGAAGCACATAGATTCCCAGGATGAGTCTCTCACATCAGACACCGACCTCGAGGAATTGGAGGGGTTACCTAAGTCATCCTCTGAGGATGTTTCTTTCTCTGACATCCTAGAGATTTTGAAGCAAAGAGGTGACTGGCCATCCAAAGCCCCCTCCGAAGAGGAGTCTGTCTTCCTGAAGGCCTTTGGTGCTCAGCCCTCTACCTCCTGGGTATCTCCACCCTTCGATGAGCTTCTGGATCTGGTTTGTCGAAGGGTGTGGGAAACCCCTGACTCTGTGGAACCAGTCCCCAGGAGACCCAATAAATTTTGTCTGCCCCACCTGATAAGGAATTTCTATCCAAGTGAGTCCCTGTGGATGCCATGGTGGTGGCAGCTGCCACCCAGAAGGAATTAGCTGAGACTTCTTCCACCATCCATCCCCTTAACAAGGAGCCTAAGACTATGGACCGGTACGGGAAGCGTATGTTTTCTTCAGCGACCTTTACCTTGTGGTCACTGAATTACTTATCACACTTTACACGGCTCCTGAGAGATCTCCTAAAGGAGCTTGGAGATATTCTCACGGATAACGTTTCTGAGGCGGTGGCCCAGAAGGTCAATGCTCAGATGTCTACCCTCAATTCTATTGTGAACTCCTCCATGAGGCTGATCTCCTATGCAGCCGAGGGAGCGAGTAGGGCAGCAAGTTCAGGAGTTGCTCTTAGGAGGCAGGCCTGGATGCGCCTTTGTCATTTCGCGGAGGCCTTCAAGTCTTCATTCACTGACGCCCTGTTTGATGGTTCCTCTTTGTTCGGAACCAAGGTGAAAGAAACTCTCACTAGGTGCGAACAAGAGGGGAAAACTCTTGTCTGCCATAGGACTCCATTTTTCCCTTCCCTCTAGGCTTTATCCCAAGGCCCAGAGGGGTGGAAAAATGTGGTTCAAGAAATCACAGAGGTTTTTTCCCAGTGCACAAGGTGAGCCCCCCTCCAGAGGCAGGGGAGGGGGTGGTTATTCAGGAAGATGCCGCCCTAAGGGCAGAGGAGGCCCTTGCAAGCAACTCCAGAGACCGCGATCCCTTTTGTGGTTCTCCCTATTGCCGCTCCTGATGGGAGGCCCGACTGTGCGTTTCCGGAGCCAGTCGGGGGTTGAATCTCATTATACCCAGAGGTCTGGCAAGATATCACCCAAGACCAGTGGGTTCTACGAATAATTTCCGGAGGATATGTCATTCCCTTCTCGTCAAATCCCCCTCCAATTAAGAAAATCCTGGATGTTCCTCCCAGTCAAAGGGATTCCGTAGCTTCAGAAGTTTCAAAGCTGCTAGAAAAAGGAGCCATCCAACATGTCCCCTCAGACCAGATTGGATTAGGGACTTACTCCAGATTCTTTTTGGTGCTGAAAAGGACAGGGGACCTGAGACCCATATTGGATCTCAGCCGATTGAACACCCATGTGCAAAAGTCCAAGTTCTGAATGGTCACGTTGCAGTCTATTCTCCCATTGTTGGGAAAAGAAGTGTGGATGTGCACCATCAACCTCAAGGATGCTTACTACCACATAAAGATGGACAGGGCATCCAGAAGTTACCTACGCTTCCGGCTGGGAACCAGTCACTTTCAGTTTTGAGCCCTGCCCTTTGGTCTCACCACAGCCCCCAGGGTGTTTACCAAATGCATGGCAGAGGCGACTGCTCACTTGAGACGTCAGGGATTCCAAGTGTTTCCATACTTGGATGACTGGCTCCTTACTGCCACCACCAGGCATCTGCTACTTCAGACCAGAGATGCTACTATCAACCTATGTCAACAGTTGGGCATCACCTTGAACTGGAAAACATCTGCCTTGTTGCCCTTGCAGCATGTCACTTTTATAGGTGCCAAATTAGACATCGTCCTCATGTGGGCGTTTCTACCACAGGAAAAAATCAGAGTCCTACAACAACAGGTTTACGCCTTGCTCCCTCTGAGAAGAGTGAAGGCAAGATTGGTCCTCCAATTGTTGAGGACGATGGCTGCTACGATTATGTTAGTCCCCCTGGCAAGGTTACATATGAGGTTCCTTCAGTGGCTACTCTTCACCCAGTGGTCTCTTCAATGTCTTCCACTTTCTCACCTTATTCTACTCACAGACAGGTGCAAACAGGATCTCAGTTGGTGGCTTCATACCGACAACCTCAATGCGGGAAAGCCCTTCGTTCCTTCGCCTCTGGTTGCCACAGTGACCACGGATGCCTTCCAGATGGGGTGGGGGCCATTATCTAGGCAGGACAGTCCAAGGCATGTGGCAAGAGCACGAGATGCATCTGCATATCAATGTCCTGGAGATGAGAACAGTGCTACTAGTGTTGCAAGCACTTCAGAGTTTTCTTCCTCTCGGGACTATTGCAATCCACTCAGACAATATGTCAGTGGTGTGGTATCTGAACAAACAGGGAGGAACCAAGTCATATCCCCTTTGCAGAGAGGCCATGCGAGTGTGGCAGTGGACAGTGTCTTCCCAATGTTTTCTGGTAACAATGCACATTCCGGGGAAGTCCAATGTGATTGCAGACAGGCTAAGCAGAGCTATTCTGATGCCTCACGAGTGGTCCCTGAACTGTCAAGTTGCGGAGCAGATCTTCCGCAGGTGGGGTCAGCCTTGCTGCGACCTTTTTGCCAGCCCCCTCAGTGCCAAATGCAGCAGCTACTTCACCCTTATCCCCCCTCAGGGGGAGTCGCCCAGGGACGCTCTAGTCCACGATTGGCCCTCCGGTCTACTATATGCCTTCCGTCCGGTTCCCTTGCTGTCAAAGGTTATTCAGAAAGCGCAGTCCTTGGGAAGCAAAATGATTCTGATTGCCCCACACTGGCCTCGTCAAATTTGGTTCCCCTTTCTCCATCCCTATATCATGGACACTCCTTGGATTCTGGACCCACAACCAGACTTACTGACTCACATGTCAGGGCAGCTCCAGCCCTCTCTTCAGACCCTCCGGTTGACAACCTGGCTACTCCACTTCCATCATTAGTTAGGCTTCACCAATTTTCGCTGGAGGTGGTTCATATTCTATCTTCCGCTCATAAGCCTTCGATCAGGAAAATTTATTACAGCAAATGGAAGCGGTTTTCCATCTGGGCATATGCCAAAAAGATTGACCCTTACACAGGTCCAATTTCATCTGTATTGGAGTTCCTTTCTATGCTTTTTAACCAGGGTTCAGCGGCCGCAACCATTAAAGTCCAGTTGGCGGCGATTTCTACTTTTCATGTCGCAGACGAACCTAGCCTAATGGCACATAGACTATGTAAGGCTTTCCTGAAGGGCACTTTGTTGCTTCGTTCTCCTGTCTCGGAACTTGTTATGCCTTGAGACTTAAACTTTGTTCTACAGGGTCTTACTTCACCCCCCTTTGAGCCTGCAGCCGCTTGTGATTTAAAATTCTTAACTTGGAAGACTGTCTTTTTGGTAGCCATCACGTCAGCCAGACACATTTCTGAGCTTCAAGCTTTATCAATCAAAACCCCCCTTATTTGATTTGTCGTAAGGACAGGGTTTCTCTCAGACCGAATCCCTCCTGTCTCCCCAAAGTAGCGTCAGTTAGTAACCTTAACCAATCTATTGAATTGCCAGTGTTTTTTTCCTCAGTTCTCAAACAAGGCAGAATTCAAATTTCATCAATTGGATGTGCACAGACAATTACGATTTTATTTGCACAGAACCTCAGAAAATCTGATCAGTTGTTTGTTTCATTTTCGGAAAACAGAATTGGGTCTCCTGTTTCCAAAGTCACGTTGTCCAGGTGGATTTCCAGTTGTATTTCTTTCATTTACTTCAGGGGGAAGAGATTTACCGCTCCGGGTGAAGGCTCACTCTACCCAGTCTGTATCTAATCTACAGCTTTTCAGGCCAGATTGTCTATGGATGATATTTGTGCTGCAGATACTTGGGCATCTCCTCACACATTTGTTACTCATTACAAGTTAGATGTGGTATCTAGGGGCAGGTCTTCCTTTGGTTCCACAGTACTCAGGAGTATTTTCCACTGAGCCTCCCAGGATTTAGGTGCTGGGGACGCTGTCCCACGGGTAAGAATGTAGGCGAGATTGAACTACATAATATCAAGAAGTTATGTACTCACCATAACTTTCGATGTATGTAGTCCATCTCGCCTTACATTCTTACTTACCCCCCCCTTCCCCCGTCCTGGAGGATCTGGAAGTTAGGCCTGGTTTCAGAGTTCCCTTCATTCTTGGTTTGTTTTTCGTTTCCTTAGGTGCTGTTATGCATGGAGAATGAGTGCTGGTGCTTGCAGCAAACTAGATCTGGGGATAGAGAGCAGTGCAGCATGGGATACCATCTTAGCCCAGCCAATAGAAAGACTTCGAGCTAAAATGTATGGCCGAGTCGGAGCCGACATTCGGCTCCGAACCCACGGGTAAGAATGTGAGGCGAGATGGACTACATACATCGAACGTTATAGTGAGAACATAACTTCTTGTTTTAGCTCTTATTTAATAAAATCAAATTATATTTATGAATTTCTACAGTACATATTTGCCTCTATGGGAAAAAAACTATAAACATACGTTTGTTGTGAACAGAATAGGTTCATAGGGTGATACTAGGTTATTGGCCCGGAGGCCCTTATAAGCCTAGCCAAGAAATTCGCCCATGTTCCCACAAAGTCCGCACCTGTTCTAAATCAAAAGATATTGACACAAAGGGTGCTGTGAAATTAGAATAATAAAATAGTAACTTGAAAGCAAAGTCATGTGTTGTGTCTTCATTGAGTTTCTAAAGTACAGCAGACAATGGTTTTGCAGAATCTGCACCTTATGATAGGATATACCTCTTTCAGTTGTGAAGAAGTCACATTAATTGTCCTCAGATAAATATCTTACATATTTCATCCCAAACTCAGGTAACCAGTGTACACAGAAAATTGCTGTATTGAAGTGTGTGTATGTGTGTGTAAGAGAGCGAGAGAGGGATAAAGCAGTGGCCATGCTGTATTGAAGTGTGTGTATGTGTGTGTAAGAGAGAGAGAGAGAGACAAAGCAGTGGCCAAGGTTAATGTGAGATGATAATTGATGTGACTTGTGAATTTGTGCAAAGCTGTAGCTGGATCAAGTGTTGGCACCCAGGGCAGTCCCCCCTCAGTTAATTCCCCCTTAACCAGAGACCACAGGTGAAGAGCAAAGAAAAAACATCCTCCAGGGCTGAGGGAAAAAAAAGCATTACGTCAATAGACAGAGCAATCATGTTTTAATGCTTAATAGCGCTTTCCTGTCTTAACAAGGAGCTGTAGCAAAGAGCTATGCTAGCTGCTTGCTGCAACTGGTAACAGGCTTACACACACATACACAAATAAACAAAAAACAGTCTTTCAAATCATTTAAGCAGACAAGGTATTAGTCTCTGGTACTCACACTCAACAGCAGCGCTCAAGGGATCTTACCACTGACTTGCAGAAAAGTTTCAACATCTGTTCCTTAGTGCCAACTGTACCCTTTAACAGCTTGTACCAAAGGCTGTAACCCCCTTTGCCCTACCTTAGCTACAGCTTTGTGTGTGGGTCAGAGTTTGGGATGGTCCTGTATCTTAAATCAGCAAGTTGATGAAGTACATGAATATGGCCATACTTCTTCTTACTTTTCATCACACTTAGACATCAGTGTTGTACACAATTAATGGCTTTTGTAGTGTGGGAAGGATGTGTGTGAAATGAATCAATCATAGGCACAGTGATGGAGCGATTAACATTGGAACCTCTCACAGCTTTGTTCCTTTTGGTTTTCTCTATTGCTGCGACAATATTCCATAGATAAACTGATGTCCTTCTATTCTCATGTTGCAGTATTCTAAACATGAGCGATCCTCTGTCTGAGGTGACACGACTGTCCGTCCCATCTACAAAAGCTTAACCTGGCTGCTATATGGTGTATGGGATGTCACACATAGGTACCATAAACTGTGGGCCATAAATGTGACGTCTGCATGCACTGACTTCAGAACATCTCTGCCGCCAGTCGAACATCAGCTTGCTTGTTCTGCTGCACGCCATGTGACTCCTGAAAGATAAGTACCCCGCTGGAGAATCTCTTTTCCAGCTTTGGTTGCTGATTTGTTTTTTCAGTTAGGTGATTCAGTCCATGTCATCTAGGAAGGGAAAATGTAAGTGCAGACGTCAAATTCCACACAATGACAGCCACAACCTCTTCCTGTTCTGTTTAGGGCCTACCCATGACTACAAAGTGTGTTCCATCTGCCAGTCATTTGTTCCAAAAACACTGCACAGCTGTGTTTCAGCCCTGAACTTATTAGTTGAAAAACAATGCCTTAAATGACTCACCTTAGGCATGGAAGCAACGCCTGCCTTCTTGGGTGAACCGCCGTGAAAGAAGGCCAAAATTTCTAGGCATGAAAAAGCGACTGTGCCTCTGAGTTCAGACTTCCTGCCAGCTGACGATTTAGGGGCTAAGGTCCATCTGATGACATTGGCAACTTCGGCAGTTGCCGCTTCAGGTGCCACCCTAATTTCTGCAGCCTGCATATCTGCGGAGGCATCTGCGATGTCGGTTTCCATAGTGGGGGGGACTAGGTTTGCCTGATCTGTTAGTGTTACTTTCCATTCCAGAGGAATCCAGTGAAGACCCTTTGCAAGCCTGAGATCCTATACCCTCACCTGTTCAGCCTATAGCAAAGACCCCCTCGCTGAAAAGAAAGCAACAGTCCAGACATCTGTCTGCCCCATCTGAAGGCTTGCCAGACTGGCAGGCATTTTCTCAGTCTCTTTTTAATCCCTTTATGGCCCTTAGGCCTACTTCCTCACACGTTCCTGCTACTCTACCACCTGTGAGCCCCAGGCCTGCTTCATTGGGCCCCTTACCCCAGCCTGAGACTATAGAGGAGGACTATTCCTATTCTTCTTCTGATGAGTCCCTCTCATATACCTCTCAACTGGCCTCTCCCTTGGGATACTGTTCTCCAGAAGACGATTCCTTAGAGGGTGATTCCACACCTGAAGACATAACCTTTGGGGAAACAATTTCAAAAATGAGGGAAATTTTCAAATGGGATTCCACACAAATGACAGAATTGCAAAAAAGGTATTATGAATTTCTGCAGATGGAATCCCCCTCCCCCTCAGCCATTCCTCCAGTGATCCCAGCCTAACTGGACGCCTTTGCCTTAGCTTCAAAAGGACTAGAATCTCAACCTCCAGCTCCAAAGAGACCAGACAGGTTATATGAAGTTCCTGATTACTTTAAATACTTCATCAAGCATCCTATGGCAGACTCAGCTGTAATTGCTGTTTCAGCAGACAAGCAATCCACACAGATTCCTTCTTCCTCCTTGCTTCCATCTGACAAAGACAGTAAAATGATTGACAGACTGAGAAAGAAAATATACACTTCTTCCACCCTGGCTTTCAGAGCCATCAATTAACAAATGCATATGGTAAAGTATGCTTTGGATCTTGTCTCACAGGCCATGGATCACCTATCCTCCATACCAGGTATTCCTATTAAGGCACAAGTTGCGTCTGCCCCCTCCTTAGCTGCACAAGTCACTAGACATTCAATTAAATGCAGCAGCAGTGCTGTAGAAGCATCAGCCAGGTCTCCTGCTTCAGCCTTGGTGCTCCGCAGATACTTCTGGCTCTGCTACAGCCATTACCAGATGATTTTAAAAACATGGTTTTGGATGCTCCTCTTGACAATAGTTTTCTTTTTAGAAAACAATCAGCAGAATTGTTTAAAAACCTTCAGGAAAAGAGCAAGGAGCTGCAGGAACTTAAGCACCTGTTTTTCTCCCCAGGGCCTAAGTTTCACAGAAACTGTCCATCCAAACCAAGTTTTGTCAGGAAAGCTTCCACACCACCTACTTCCAAATCTAGGAAAGGTTCCAGGAAATCATCTTCAACCAGACCAACCTCTTCCTAGTCCTTTAACAAACAGCCCTTTCCTGACAGGTCAACCTCTGCATGACTACTGTACCATTCCAAATCAACTACCCCTTTTTGCCCGCCTCTCACACTGTCTTCCCCTGTGGCAACATATCACTTCAAACAACAGGGTCTTGTCAGTTATGGAAAAGGGCTACTTCATGACTTTGGTGGGAAATCCCTATCCAAAAAGGTGTCCCACAACCTCCAAAGGACCAAACACACCACCTGCCACAAGTCATACGAGGTCTCTCTCAACAGGGCACAATACAAAGGGTTCCTACAGGAAAGCCAAGGCTTCTACTCCAGAATCTTCCTAGTCCCAAGAAAGCATGGCCCATGAAGACCCATCCTAGACCTGTCCCTTCTAAACCCTTTTTCTGCATGTACCCACCTTTCGCATGGTATTACTCCAAACCCTTCTTCCTCTCTTGACTTCCAGATCATTTCTGGCCACTCTAAACCTGAAGGATGTATATCTTCACATTCCTAGCCATCTGTACTATTGAAAATTCCTGCATTTTGCTGTGCAGTTCTTGAACTAAAATGCCTAGCCCCTGTAATGGCCTTTTGCAGGACGAAGGGCATTCAAATCCTTCTATACTTGGATGACCTCCTCATTCAGGCAGATCAACCAAACACCCTGTTAAAATACCTTCACTTCACCATTTCCCTCCTTGAAGGTGTAGGTTTCACAATCAGCCTTCTCAAATCCTCCTCTACTCCTACCTAAGATCAGATTTTCCTGGGCTGCAGAATAAGGACAGATCTGATGAAGGCCTTTTTCTTCCCCCCAGACAAGATCCCATCATTGACCATTTACTTCCAAGAACTTCTCCTGACCATCTCCATCTCAGCCAGGTAGTTTCTTCACCTCCTGGGTCTCATGGCAGCCACGCTCCCCATGCTACCCCTAACCAAGTTACATACGAGGAAGTTTCAATGGTAGAAGTATAAACTGCACGTAGACTTACAGAGCAGAAACTTTAATAAAACAACAAAAAAGCAGAGGTAAGCGCTTTCACGACTCACAGGTTGCTTCTTCAGACAATTGTACTTGCTAAAGACATTCATTTAAATAGTAGCTTACCATCACAGCTTAATATCATTAACCAATTAACTGAGCTAATAATTTAATAGAATACTAAAAAAGAGAGGGAAAAAATCTCAGAAACTTTTATAAAAGACATCTTAAAAACAAATGGTATGTTAAAAACAAAAACTAATTATAAAGTCATATATAGCTGCTTATGTTTAAGAGGGCGTGCTTTTAAAAAGGGTTTTAAAGAAAACATATTGTTCAACCCAGGATGTTTTTCTGCATTTAATAAGAGGATCCACTTTTGCTCAGCAGCCTCTGGTTCTCTATATCACCCCCTCTATTGGAACAAATGAGAACTTATAGAATTAAAAACTTAAAACTATGTGTCGAGTCAGTATTCATAACATATACTGCCAATGCATTTGTTTCCTTTTTGTTTCTAATGTTTCTGTTATGTTCTAAAACTCTGTCTTTGAAAGTTCTGTTTGTTTTTCC
Source organism: Protopterus annectens (assembly GCF_019279795.1). Taxonomy (NCBI): domain Eukaryota; kingdom Metazoa; phylum Chordata; order Ceratodontiformes; family Protopteridae; genus Protopterus; species Protopterus annectens. The sequence continues at coordinate 1,723,007,110 of NC_056739.1, read as the reverse complement.
AACATAATAAGCATGACAGTTTTGGCAGAAGGCAAAATAAACAACATTCTCAGTTCTGCAATCTGCATAGTGGTGTAAAGAGATTTTAAAGTGACATGAAGGATGTATATACAGTGCTTGACTATAAATGAACTTACAAGCAGAACAATTTCTGCATGGGAAAGTATCTATCCTCATGGACCTAGGTGCATGTGGATGTGCTGATTTATGGCACAGATGTTGTTTTAATGATTTATTGTTTTTAAAAGAGAATGAGGGTGTCTCACCAAACTTTTCAATAAAACCTGGAATGTCATATAAAATATTCAAATTTTTCTTGCTAATATTGCAATAGTTATCAATATCATTAGAATATTGCAAAACAACTCTAAAGTTTTTTGAAGTGTTACCAGATGATGTAGATGGAAGCAGTTCATCACTAGAAAAATTAAAAAATGGTTTGCACCGAGTGGATCTCTGTGCCCATGCTTCCTTAATAAACAGGTCCACTTCTGATTCAGAATAGCCTCTTTCTAATTCTGATTTTAGTTCTGTAAGGGCATTGCTAGCTTCCATATCATTATTGTGCAACCTTAAAGTTCTATAAATCTGACCTTTAACCACATTTTTAGTAACATGTTTAGGATGCATGCTCCTTTTGTGTAGAAGAGTATTTTTTCTAGTTGGCTTCTTGTAAATGCTACTATTAACCTTCTGTAAGTCAGATTTATCAAGAGAGACATCTAAGAATTCTATATGATTATATGAATGCTGATAAGTAAACTTGAGGAAACTGGTAGTATTATGTAAAAAAGTAACAAAACAATCAAATTCAATAGTGCTACCTTTCCACAACATAAAAACATCATCGGCAAAGCATGCATACCAGAGGATGTTATCAGAAAAACTCATTAGCAGATGTGAAAATGGCTGTATGCTCCCAATGTGCTAGAACAAGATTGGCGTAGCTATTGGCACAGGCTGTGCCCATAGCCACGCCAGTCTTTTGAAGAAAAATATAATTTTCAAAAACAAAAACAACTATTTCTAACAGAGCACAAATTAGTGTGACTTTATTACTAGAAAAACACTTATTAGTTATGAGAAAATCTCTAATCATCTCTATACCCATCTCATTGGGAATACAAATAAAAGTTTCAATGGTACCTGAAGAATGTTTGGTCTCAACATGCTCATTCACTAGAGTTTCAGGTTCCATTCCTTCCCCGTCTCAAGAAGAAAATCCAGTGATGGATCCAGCAAATTCATCTGAATCCAGGACTACCATTACAACCTCTCCCAGCAGCTCAGCAGATGTACACGGATGCATCAGATCTTGGGTGGGGATGACTATGAATGGCCTGAAGGTTCAAGACCAATGGGACACTTGCCTTCGGACATTACACATCAACATCAGGAAGGTGACTGTTCTTATCCTAGCTCTGAAAGTATTCCTACCCCTTGTCCATCCAGGACCTCTCAAAATTTTTACAGGCAACACCACAGTCCTGTTGTACATCAACAAGCAAGGGGGGGACAAAATCCTGTTTTCTCGGCAGGCTAGCCATCCAAGCTTGGGAAATGGCTACCCTCTCCAAAGTGACACTGCAGGCAACTTACATCCCCTCACAAACCAATGTTCAGGAGGGTGCCCTCAGTAGGTCATTAGCACAGATTCACGAATGGATGATGTTCTTCATGTTTCACTGTTGCAGTCATTACATTTGGATAATCTGCTGGCAGGTTGCCCTCAGTCGGCCAGAATTCTAAAGTCTTGGGTCCTGCGTTGGTTGCTGTCTTCTCTTCCATGACGTCAGGTCGTCAGGGGTATAAAACATGCAGCCGACGTCATTTTCTTTAGTCTTTCATGCCACGCGGTGCCCAAAGCAGAAGCATTTCGCAAGTGCCGGTCGGCCGACTACTGAAATATTCGCATTTGATTTTCAGAACCGAAGTTTTCAATAAAGCTAAGTACCCCGTTGGGGAAACTTTTTTCTTGCTTTTTACCAATGTCAGAAAAAGTTAATAATTGTATTACTTGTGGCAAGCAAATACTTCATAAGGATTTTCATTTATACTGTATTCCTTGCCTAGGCCCTGATCATAACGTGCCTGGCTGTCAGTTTTGTGCTACATTTAACCAACGCACTGTTAAGCGTCTGTATATTTTTGCATCTAAGTATTTTGGAAACAGTTTTAACTACCCAGAGATGTTGTCGGATAGCAGTCCGACTACCGGAGTACATAAAAAACGCAAAGAAAAGGACAGAGAAAGGCATTCGAGATCCAAAACCGATGACAAAGCTTCCCCTAAGCCAGTCACCAGTTCGCCGATACTCAGTTAGGCACTTTTGCAGCCCCTGATACCTGCTACCTTCGAGTCGCAGGCCTCTACTGACATCCATGTGGAGTCCAGCATGCCACAAGTTACTCAAGGTATTGGACCGACGGATGTATCTCCCTCGGATGGGTCCAGAGCTGCTGAGCAGTCACCGGCTTCTGAGGGTGTATTCAGACCTCAATATTTTTATATCAAACCGACGAAAGCTGCAAAACCAAAGGCAAAGACACCTTCTAAAACTAAAAAAACTGATGCCTGAGCCACGTGCACAGGCCTCTATGCCTAAAAAACAGATGATCAAAATGGCTGAAGACCTTATTACCTTGATCAGGGGTACCCATCCCCTTCCAGATAAGAGGCCTAGGCAAGACACTTGACTATGAATCTTCAGATCAGGTTTCTATTTCTTCTGATTCCTCTTCTGATCAGGAATTATCTTTACCTCCCTATGATGATTCTGATGCTGAGGAGTCTATTCCATCTGCATCTCCTCCTGAAGATTATTCATTTGGAGAAACCTTGCATGCTTTGAGGGAGCATTTTCACTGGGAGAGTCAAGACTTCCCAGAATCAAAAAAGAGGCTCAGGGATTTCCTCCTTCTCCCTCAGCACAAGCCTTTAGCCATTCCCCCTGTGTTAGACATTGTGGATGATGTTTTTTTGGAGTCAAGCCTGACCCCTGACCCTTTACCTCCGGCTCCCAGTAAGCCGGACAGATATTACAGGGTCCCTGACTCTCATAAATTTTTATTTAGAATTCCTGCTGCTGATCCTGACTATTTCACAGGGTCCAAAGGGAGTTAAGGCCTCAACAGCAAAAAACCCTACCCCCTCCGACAGAGATTCAAGGGCGCTGGACAGATGGGGAAAAAAGGTCTATACATCTGCAACCTTGGCAATCAGGGCCTTAAACTGTCAATTTCATATGCTTAAGTACCAACAACATGTTATGGGATTGCTGAAACAGAAAATGATGTTGATTTCAGAATGTGCAGAAAATAAGGAATTGCAGGCATTATTGCATGCAGCTGAACAAGTTGGAAAGCATACTTTGCAATGTGGTTTTGCTTCTTTAGAGGCCTCTTGCAGGGCCGCAGTAACTGGATCTGTGATTAGGAGGCATGCCTGGTTAAAGGAACAAAATTTGACTGAACATGTTAAAGCTTAATTGCTAGATGCACCTTTACAGCATAATTCTCTGTTTGGTATTAAGGCAGAAGAGGTTTTAAAGAAAATGGAAGACAAAGCTAAGTCTATGCAAACTGTTAAAGATTTCTTACAAGTGTAGCCACCTAGATTCAGTAGACACTGGCGTACAAAAATGTGGTCCTTTCCTGTGTCAGACAGAGCTCAAAGGGGCAAATCCAGATGCCCTAAGGGTTCCAGGTACCAGGCTCAAGACTCATTCAGGTCAAAGCAATGGGGCGCATCCACCTCCAAATCTGGAGGAGATAAAGCGCAAACCTACCGAAAGCAATCCCAACGACTTCCCTCTGCCTACGCCAAGCACTTATCTTTTGGCAGCACACACAGGGGGAAAATTAGCACTTTTTGCTCAAAATTGGCAGTTAATAACCCAGGACAAGTTGGTACTGAACATCGTATCACAGGGATACAGATTCCATTTCTACACTTTGCCAATGACAAATGGTTGGCCAGACCTACCAAAAAACCAATGGGAAGAGGCACAGAAAGAGGTTACGTCCCTCATGGATATGGGGGCCATTCAGACAGTACCAGAACAGGAAAAAGGACAAGGTTTTTACTCAAGACTGTTCTTGGTACCCAGAAAGGGCAAGGCCAGGCAGCCAATACTGGATTTATGGATTTTGAACACATACCTGGACATTCCAAAATTCAAAATGCTCACTTTGCAACAGCCTCTGCCCATGCTGGGCAAGAATGCTTGGCTGGTGACTTTAGACTCAAAAGAGGAATACCTGCATGTCCCAATAAGACAGTCGTGCAGAAGATACCTCAGATTCAAGGCTGGCTTAATGCATTACCAATTCTCTGCACTGCCCTTTGGCTTATATACTGCGCCCAGGGTCTTTACAACGTGCCTGGCACCAGTAATTGCATTTTGCAGACAAAGAAGTATTCAAATATATCCTTACTTGGATGATTGTCTCATTCAGGCAGAGAACAAGGACACTCTTCTACGACACCTGGCATTTGTGAAAAGGCTTCTAGCATGCCTAGGGTACACAATACATGAAAAGAAATCACAACTGGTACCCTCTCAAAATATAACATTCCCGGGTGCAAGCTTGCATACAACTGCCCTGATGGCTTACCTCACGCCAAACAAACAAAGGCAACTGACTATTTACTTCAAACTGATGGCAACAAAAATCCAGTCTTCTGCAAGACAAATTCTGCAGGCTCTGGGCTTCATGGGATCCTGCATCCTACTAATTCCATATGCAAGACTGCATATGAGGAAACTTCAATGGTACCTAAAAAGTTTATGGAGTCAACATTCACACAGTCTGGAAACAATGATTCCTCTCATCCCTTGCCTGCAACAGGAGTTTCTATGGTGGGCAAAGGCCTGTCACCAAAACATGGGACGGCCCTTCACTCTACCCCCTGCCAGCCAAACCTTAACAACAGACACATCAGATTATGCCTGGGGGGGCCACATGGCAGGAAGATGCATTCAGGGCATATGGGCACCAAATCAAATGCATCTACATATCAACCAGAAAGAGATGCTAGCTATTCAAAATGCCCTAACAGCCTTCAAGGACTTACTTCATCCAGGACAACTACTGATAAAAACGGACAACACCACAGTCATGTGGTATATAAACAAGCAAAGGGGCACACACTCATACCCCCTTTGCAGATTAGCCATGGCACTGTGGGACACAGCTTTGACCTACCAAATAAATCTTCAAGCTCAATCCTGCCAGGAAAACAGAACACTCTGGCAGACAATTTAAGCATAAACCTTATGGATCCTCACGAGTGGAAACTAAATCAACAAGTATTCAGCATAACAGTGAAATGGGGGAGCCCAGACATAGCTCTATTTGCCTCTCCTCCAAATGATCAATTGAAAAGATTCTGCACAAGGACTTATCACAGACAAGCATGGAAAGTGGATGCCCTATCCTTCAGTTGGAAAAACCTGTCAGTTTATGCCTTTCCTCCTCTGCCTCTTCTACCCAAGGTCCTCCTAAAAATCAGACAAGAGAAGCCAAAGATGATATTAATTGCCCCAGAGTGGCCCGCCAATACTGGTACCTAGTCCTAAGGAACTTGTCTCAGTACCCAGCGTGGACCTTGCCTCAAAGACCACAACTACTGTCCCAGCAAAACAATCAGATCCTGCACAATCAACTACAGACTCTGAACCTGGCAGCATGGCTAATCATGTAATCATACGAACGACACCTCTCAGTAAAGCTGTGATGGATGTCATTTTGGAAGCCAGAAGGCCTAGTACTAGAAAATCTTATTCTGACAAATGGAAGAGATTCTGTGCTTGGAATCAAGCACAAGGAACTGATACAGCAGAACCACATATTCATCAAATATTACAATACTTAACTGAGATGCTTGACAAAGGCCTAATTTCTCATCAGTCAAAATCCATGCCTCTGCCATTTCAGCTCATTACAATACAGAGCCACCAATCTTTTCTCATCCTTTACTAAAGCAGTAGTAGAGGAGCCAGAAACCTAAGGTCTCCTAGAAGATCACCATTACCTGCATGGGACCTCAACTATGTGTTGGAAAAGCTCACCCTGCCTCTATTTGAACCAGCCGCTACCGCTGATATAAAGTTCTTATTATGGAAGAAGCTCTGCTACTAGCAATTACTTCAGCAAGAAGGGTTACAGAGCTACAGGCCGTCATGGCTGTAGAGCCTTTTATCATATTTTACCCAAACAGGGTGTCTCTGAGGACAAATCCTACTTTTATGCCTAAAGTGGTTTCCAGTGTGGCTCTTAACCAAACAATTCATCTGCCAACTTTTTATCTGAATCCACAGAACAAAGGGGAGAGAATTCTGCATTCCTTGGATGTACACAGACAGCTAAGATTCTACTTGAGCAGGACAAAAGCTCTAGGAAAAACTGAGCAATTACTAGTGTCATATGCTGCAGGATCAGAAGGAAAGGCTATCTCAAAGCAGACAATTTCAAAGTGGATAAGGCACTGCATCCGTTTCTGCTACTTACATCATGGTAAACCTGTGTCCAAGGGCATTAGGTCTCATTCCACCAGAGCTGCAGCTACTTCTCAGAGGAGTACCAACATTCTAGAGGCTGCTACTTGGAGTTCTGTTCACACCTTTACAAAGCATTACCATTTGCCTCTCTACTCTAAGTCCAGGGCAGACTTTGTCACTGCAGTGCTGCAGGGCCTTATAGCCGCACCTAATGCTGTTTAGCTCCAGCCTCCCAACCATAGCTTTGGGATTCTACCCAAATGTAATGACTGCAACAGTGAAACACGAAGAACATGCATATCATTGCTGGAGCCTTCCTGTGTCCTGAAAGGTGCTCTTCAAACTATCTGGAGATATACAGAGCTAAGTATATTTTTCGGGCACTTTAGAGTTGTGTACTGGTAATTGTTGTTTGACTAATTTTATATAATTGCTGGCTGATTTCAGAGTTGTGCACTGTTATTTTTGCTTCACTGTATAGTTTTTCAGATCTCTGCTGAAGGTGTTGGTTTTCCCATACCCATCATTCCTATTCCTGTCTTGTTGTTTAAATTTGGAGGCTATTGCAGTTGCCCGTCCCCACTCCCTCCAGTCCCATCTCTTTACCTCATTCTACCTAATAGACTCCTTCTGCACTTGTTTTTAGTAATTTTTAATTTAATTGCATTTTTTAAACTGTTTGGTCTAACATTGCTACATACTTAAGTGTAATATATAATATATATATATGTATATATGTGTGTATATATATATATATATATATATATATATATATATATATATATATATATATATATATATAAAATATATACCTTTTCTGTAACTAGTGTAGTCCAGATTCAGATTTGCTGTATCTGGGACTGTATGTAAGCTTCTGAGCCCCCAAAGCTTTCTGTGTTGGAGGGAAGCCTTCTAGCTTATCAGTGGGAGTGGTAAGCACTAGGTAACCTATCTACCACTTAAGGATTGGTTCTGGCCCAGAAATTGTAGTTATTGGCCATTTGGACAGTTTTTCCATCTCTCTCAACTTTCTGATTTAAAAGCCCGCATTTGCACTTGTTTCCCCCCTTTCCTGTAACTAGTTTAGTCCAGATACAGATTCTTACTTTTAGCACTTGAATTTGCTTATTCGTGATCAGCACTTGTTCAGAACTTATAAGCACTAAATAACTTACTAATTACTACATCACTCAACCTTCCTCATTACCTAGAGGAAAACAGTTTTGGTACTTACTTTCCTCACTTGCTTAGAGAAAAACAGATCTTGTACTCATTTTCCTCACTTATCTAGAGGAAAATAGTCTTTTTATTCAGACATGTCCAAGGGTGAGCTCTCAGTGTTCTCTCCTGTCTATCTGATGAATCTGGGCATCTTGTGGCAATGTAGAAATTGCCTCATGTACACAGACAACCCTCTCCTACCACCCAACACTACAACCTGTGAGAGATGCACTTATCTAGCCAAACTGGAGGTAAAGCTCTCTCCAATCAAGACTGAACTTGACAGTCAAGAGGAGAAGGTAAACACTTGCACCACACCACACTCATCACATAGTGTCACTAAATCTACACCACCAAAATCCACACATAAAAACACAAAAACATTTGCGGAGGCTCTCGGTAATAATCTACTCAAGCAACAGAGACCTCCAAAGCAGAAATGCAAGCAACCTCCACCCCCCAACACAACCCAAATGACACATAGCCCGCAGACTCAGTGTGCCACTCAACCACAGCCAATAAGGCAAAACAACGTACCCAACACACTAGTCATAGGCGACTCTATAGTCAGGCACACTGATGTCCCGCTCACCAGGCTAAACAAGGAGAAGGTTACTGTCAGCTGCCTGTCAGGTGCCAGGATCCGCCACATAACCCAAGCACTCAGGTCACTCCACAACAAGTACAAATATGACTCTGTCATTGTCCATGTTGGTGTGAACGACCTGAGAAGTACCTCCCTGGACTACATGAAAAGAGACATGGAAGAGCCCTCCGATCTTGTAGCAGGCAGGTTTGACCCTAGCCCTGAGTAGCATTTTACCATCACCCAGAATGATGCCGCAGTACAAGGACAAAATGATTGACTTCAACAATTGGCTAAGCTTCTGGTGCCATTCAAAAGGGATCCAGTATCTGTCTGCCTGGGATGACATGGTCGACAGACCACAATGCTTTGCCAGAGATGGCCTGCACCTGTCACCCCTGGGATTCCAGATACTGGCTAAGGTTCTTGCCACCCCTATAGTGCCTTTTTTAGGCAAGGTTCAAATGATAAATTCACCACAGTAACGGGAACAGGCAAGCAAAAACTGAGGGTGATGCTACTCAATGCTAGAAGTCTAAATCTCAAAATGCACTCACTCGAGGCACTCCTTAAAATGGAGAACATCGATATCTGTGCAGTGACTGAGACCTGGTTCAAGGCTCCAGAGAGCACCCCTGCACTACCAGGCTATAACGCATGCCACACTTTTTGGCCATGTAACCTGGACCGGAACACCAAAGGCGGAGGTGTGTCCATATTCATTAAGGATATCCACACCTCCAGGCTAGTTGCTCAGCATAATGCAGCCGAGGTTATCCAAGTGCAACTAACTCTGGGCAAAACTGCAATCCAAATTGTAGCTTACTACAGATCACCCACCATGCCCCAGGATTCCCACTCCTCTTTTCTTGATGTATTGGAAAATATTAGGGTTCAGCCAAACACCCTAATAATGGGCGATTTCAACTACCCCACCATTAACTTTGAAAACTACTCATGTACCAACTCCTTTGCTCAACGCTTTCTGGAATTCATAAACTACAATGCCCTGGATCAACTTATCCACACCCCCACCAGGGGCAACAATATCCTAGATCTAGTAATTACCAATATGAGTGACCGGTGTTCCACACCTGAAGTCAACGCCTCATTGGTCCGATCTGACCATAAGCTAATTACCCTAGATATCCACTTCCTGCCTCCACCTCCCCATTAAGGAAACCATGGTAAAAAAATTCTCCAAAGCCAACTTCATGCTTCTTAAGACAGAAGTGGTGAACTTCATGACACCCATGCAGATGGGCAATACAGTTACAACTACTGAATCCTACACAATTGCACTTTATAAGCACTTACATGAGTGCATGGATCGTGCTATCCCAAACAGAACCAAGACGCTATCCTCCAAAAAAAGGAAGCCAATCTGGTGGTCCCCTGCCATAAACAAACTGTACAACAGAAGGAAGAAACTCTTGCAAAAGAGAGTAAAATCCCACGAGTGGAGGAGCTCCCTGATCAGCCTCAGTAAGAAGCTGCGATCCCTGATAAAATCCCCCAAAGCTAGTTATGAAAAGGAAATCGCCACTGATTCTAAAGACAACCACAAAGCATTCTATAGCTATATCAAGAATCTCAATGCCAACACTCAGATCTGCTCTGAGTTACAGCACAATGACACTAAATATACAGACCCAACTGATATTGCCAACCTCTTGGTAGATAGGTTCAGTGCTAACTTTACCCCCCACTCACCCCCTAAAGAGCCCATCTCTATACCGGAAGAATGCAAAGTTCCTGTAATCACAGCTGCACAGGTAAAAACCACACTCTCCAAAGCCAAGAACACAGCATCCATGGGACCAGACAACATCCCAGGCTGCATTCTACACGAACTACAGAACGAACTGGCACCCCACCTAAGTGCCATGTTCAATCATAGCCTCACCTCAGGCTTTGTGCCTGCTGAATGGCGCACAGCAACGGTTATCCCACTCCACAAGGGGGGGGGGCACCACGGACCCCGGGAACTACTGCCCCATTAGCTTGACGAGCCTTGTCTGCAAGGCCATGGAACGTATCATCATGGAACTTATAAACAAAGACATTGGTAATCTCCAAACTCTGGATCCTACCCAGTCTGGGTTTGTAAAAGGCAGATCATGTCTCCTAAACCTGATAGGCTTCTTTGAAGCAGTCACCAAAGCCGTAGACAAGGGTAAGGTGGTTCACACAGCCTATCTAGATCTTGCCAAGGCTTTCAACACTATCCCCCACTCTGGGATTATAGATAAACTCACTAAACTAGGTATAAATTCCTATGTCACAAGATGGGTTGCCAACTGGCTCACTGACAGAACCCACACTGTGAAAGTAGCAGACTCCAAATCCAACTTCAGACCAGTGACAAGTGGAGTACCACAGGGTTCAGTCCTGGGTCCTGTCCTGTTTGGTATCCACTTCTCTGAAGTACAGGCTAACACAGAAGGTCTTTGGCTAATGAAGTTCGCAGATGACTGCAAACTAGGAGCCATAATCGAAACACCTAACGCTGTGGACATCCTACAAAAGGGCCTCACTGAGACAGATGCCTGGTGTCAAAGCCATGGCCTCAAGCTCAATGCCAAAAAGTTCATTGTCATCCCCTTTGGTAAAAACTGTACCCATGAACTACAACATAGGCGGTAGTATACTTAACACCGAAAGTGTCATAAGAGACCTTGGGACACCAGGTGGACAGTAGTTTCTCCTTCGATAATCACATCGCCACAGTAGTCAGGAAATCCTTCTATGTGGCACACCTCATCACAAAAGGTTTCTCATCCAGAAAAAAAGAGGTCATTGTTCCCCTCTACTCATCAATCATTAGACCCATTATAGAGTACAATGCCCCTTTTGTTATGTACCTCACAAGACGTCTACAACAACTGGAAAGGCCACAGAAATACCTCACAAAGAGGATTACTGGCCTCAAACAGATACCCTATGCAGACCGTCTCAAAAAACTCCAGCTTTACTCCATCGCATATCGCCTACTCAGAGGTGATCTCTGCCTAACATACAAAGCTATGTCATACCCAGAGCTGTTGGACATGCTCCAGTTAAAGAAATCCCAATCCCTCCAAGCTAGAAGCTCTAGGTACCTAAACCTTGTCACCACAATAAACAGAACATGCCGGAGGAATAGATTCCTGTCCCAGAAACTTCCCATACTCTGGAATAAACTACCTATCTATATCAAGCAAAGCTTCTCATTAGCACTCTTCAAGAAAAATCTTGATGATTGGATGGGAAATAGGAAATTCACCCCGGGGATCACCTCTGTGGCTCTGCTCGACAGTGGCACAGGAAAATAATTTTCTTGGGTGGCAAAAGCCAGGGTAACCTTTTGGCTGGGCTTGTATAGTCCCTAGGGCCGATAGCCTAGTACCTACCTATGAACCTATGAACATAGTACAGTCGTGTACACTTGCCATAAATGTAGATGTTCAAGTGTATTCACTGTTGCAGTCCAGGTTACCCTCCCACCATCCCCATCATTCTACAGTTTATCTTTCCTTCTCTATGTTCTACAACCTAATTGGTGTATTTGCTTGTAGATGAAGGTAAAGTTTATATTGATGCATGTATATAGATATATAATATTGCTAGCTTTTTGGGGGCACCTGACATTAGGGGCAAGAAAAACTAAAGAAAATGGCGTCGGCTGCATGTTTTATACCCCTGACGACCTGACGTCATGGAAGAGAAGACAGCAACCGACGCAGGACCCAAGACTTTGGAATTCAGGCCGACTGAGGGCGACCTGCCAGCAGATTACCCAAATGTAATGACTGCAACAGTGAATACACTCAAACATCTACATTTATGGTAAGTGTACACAACTGTACTTTGCGCAGAGATGTCTTCCTGTACATTGCCCACCGGTCAGGTACACCACAAATAGATCTGTTTGCTTCCCCTCTGAACAGACAACTACAGTTATTCTCCATAAGATCCCCCTCCCCACTAGTGTGTGGGGGGGGTGGATACCTTCACTCTCTCCTGGAAGGGGATGTTTCTTTATGCATTCCCCCTTCCCTCTCATACTGAAAGTCCTGCTGAAGATTCAACAGGACAAAATTAAAATTTTGTTCATGTCCCCCTTCTAGCCATGGCAGCACCAGTTCCTCCTACTTTTTTCACTAGCCAAAGGTAATCACCACAAGTTACCGCACAAGGTGGATCTCATCACAAAACAAAAGGGATCCCTCATCCACCCACACTTACAAACTCTCAGACTGACCCTGTGGGTTATAAACTTTTGATCCCTTTTAGATACCTTTATTCAGAGGACATGCTTTTTGTTCTGCAGGAGGCCAGGAAATCCACTACTAGGAGATGCTGCTTATCCAAATAGAAAAGGTTCTCCATTTAGTGTCTACACACAGACAACTAGATCCCTTTCGGGCAGATGTACCTCTAGTTTTGTCTTATCTGTGTGAACTACTTCAGTCTGAAATTTCATATTCCTCAGCAAAAGTCCATTTATCAGCTATTTCTGCTTTTTTACCTCTCAACCCACCTTTGTTATCCAGATTAGAGGTAAAGCTTTTTCTTAAGGGGGTCCTACACATCAGACCACCAAGGAAACCCATCCCTCCCCAATGGGATCTGAATTTTATTCTAGAAAAAAATCACGACTGCTCCCTTTGAACCAGCAGCCTCAGCCACCTTAAAGATGTGCACTTGGAAAACAGTGTTTCTTGTAGCCTTGACCTCAGTCAGAGGGGTCTTAGACTTGCAAGCACTCATGGCCAACCCACCCTACTTAATATTTCATAAGGATAGGTCTCTCTTTGCACCAACCCTTCCTTCATGCCTAAAGTGGTCAATAGGCTGTCATTTAATCAGTCTATCCATTTAACCACTTTCTTTCCCTCTCCTCAAAATGACAGTGAGAGAGTACTCCATTCCCTGGATGTTCACAGGCAATTTACATTCTACATAGCCAAGACCAAGCACATCAGAAAGTCAAACCAGCTGTTTGCATCCTTTCACCCCAGGCCTCTGGGAAAAGCTGTCTTCAAGCAAACAATTTTTTCTTGGATTTCCAACACAATATCTTTCTGTTACTCCTTCCATGGCAAACAATTGCCTTATACTGTGAGGGCTCACTCCACCAGGGCTGTAGCCTCCTCAGGGGCCTGTTTCAAAGGACTAGATAGAGTCTCCATTCTAGAGGCAGGCACTTTGGACTTCAGTCCACACCTTTACAAAACAATACAAACTGGACAACATCTCTAGGACTAGGGCAGGTTTTGCGAAAGCCATCCTGCATGCATTCATAGAGCATTCCTCTATCCACTCCTCCCATATCACATGCTGAGCTTTGGTATTTTCCCTCATGTTTAGAATACTGCAACATGAGAATAGAAGGACATAGAATAGTTGTGCAAAATCTTAACATAACCATAGATGTCCTCCTCTTCCATGTTGGAGTATTCCTATCCCTCCCTCCTACCCCTACTTAGGACCTCTTGTTTCTATTCCTTTTTTTTCCCTCTCTGGATGACAGCCTTATCAGCTGTCCATAGACTCTTGTCCAACTGGGGCATTCATTTCTTGAGGTCAGTGCATGCAGACATCACATTTATGACCCATGGTTTATGGTACCTAAGTGTTATGTTCCACGCACCATACAGCAGCCAACCTAAGCTTTTGTAGATAGGCCGCACATTCAGGTCGCCTCAGGCGGTGTGTGTGTGTGTGTGTGTGTGTGTGTGTGTGTGTGTGTGTGTGTGTGTGTGTGTGCGCGCGCGCACACGTGTCTGTGTGTATTTGTGCTAAAATAATCATCATTTTTTATCAGTGACTCGGGTATTGTAGGGCATATTTAGGCATATGCTGGCTAGCAGTTAAAAAAGAGTGTTTAACAATTATATCTATTTTAAAATAAGCCATAAAGTGCATAATAGAGTAGCCAGACTTCTGACTGTGTAAGGGAAGTTTTGACTCAAGTAGAGGAAGGAAGGGTCAGCTTCTGTTTTCTGACCCACCTAGTGTAAAAGCAGTCCTAATGAACAGACAAACAGCATGATGAGTCAGACTTAACACTCTCAGTCTATGCCAGTAAACCACTTGAAGCGCTTTTCGTTTGCTAAATATGCAGACTTCATCAGAAGAAGACTTCTGATGAAGTTTGCATATTTAGCAAACGAAAAGCGCTTAAAGTGGTTTTAAAAAATCGTTGGTGTTTATTCTACTGCTGCTGTGACCGTTTCTTGGTTTTCATTTTATCTGCCAGTAAACACTTTAAATCTAAAAATATATAGCAGAGTACGCTGAAGTCAGATCTCTTGACCTGTTCATTTGTCTTGTTTTTCTGGTGAGTGCTGTACAAGGAGTCAATTAGAAAAAATGTAAAAAGAGCAAATACAAATGTTTCTCCCAACCAGTTGAATGCCTCAGTTGTTAAACCTAGACTAAGGACAGGAAAAAAAAGCACTGCTAGTTTGTGTTTCAGCAGCTCAGAAATTGAAATGTATTCATTGTTTAGCTATGTTTTACAGACTTTGCACTTGTTCAATAACAAGCTGTTTCCAGGTGTGACCAAAAGAATAATTCAAATCCAGGAGCCACTGAATCAATCAACAACCCAATAAACTCAACAAATATATATTATATAATAAATTATATTTGTTTGTGTGATATTTATATATATATATATATATATATATATATATATATATGTGTGTGTGTGTGTGTATATACGTATAAATACAGAATACATGCAACTATGAAAGGTTTCCTGTCAGATGATATTTCATCGGGTATCAACATGCAAATACAACACCATGTAAGTAACAGTCATATGATATGTGTCAACCATTCATTTCACTTGTATAGAAACTATTCAAAGTATAAAAATGCATTGAATATATTATGGAATGAATGTAGCAGCATTAATTTATAAAATTATGGAAAAGCCGAAAGACCCAACAACAACAGCAACAACAACATGTGTGCCACATATTAAAAAGTGATGTTAAAACATTTTAAAGTATCTATAGGCGAAGACTGGGGAAAAAAAAGCATTCTTCTAAAACAGCCATTATAGGTTTAATTCCACTTTATAATAGCATGACTTTTTTTTCAGAAGAGGTTTAATGCTACTTGCCACATTTAAACCTGGTTGTTTGTCTGCCTTGAGCATAGTAGTCTATCTGTATTAGGAAAAGAGGAATAATACAAGGACCAGAAGATGTCTAGCCACATATACCTTTAAGAAGACACACTTCTTTGTGCCTTCCTTTTCAGGTGTTAATAGTGGTCTCCTTCCAAATCAAGCAGGGCTATAAGTGACAATCCTGGTGTAAATTTATGATTACCCATCCAAACATCAAGACATAAAGACTGCCTTAAAGGTCATCAGAGTATAACTTTGACATGTAGTGGTAATTTAAATTTGCTGCAAACTAGTGAGTCTTGTTTACTTTTTGATGTATACTTAGTTTCAGAGTGTGGGTGTTTATAGACCCACTGGTTGGTTGTACAAAGAAAGAGGACATCAAGTAGGACTGGATCCTTTGTGGCTTGAAAAGCAAGACACAGAACATCCCAGAGCTTTCTGTAGGATGCTTAGTATAAGGAGAGTTGTGCTAATCTCTGAGGATAGTTGAAGGATTTTAGGCCTTTTTATTTTTTGGTGAGGTATCTTTGTGGCCTTTCTTAGTGAGCAGTATGCGTTGATTTATATGTACCAAAGGAAGCACTTTATTCAGTGATAGGTCTGATAAGGGAAACATAGTGTCAGAATGATTTTTTTGCATCTTGAAACTGTTCTCTTTAAATTTAACTGAGCCAGATAGAGGGGTGTCCCAACAGTGATGGAAGCGTTATGATCATATGAGAGAGAATTGTCCACATTAAGTACCCATGTCTTTTATGACAATGTCTGTCTGAATAGAAGTAACATTTATAACATATGAGGGTTTGGAACAGCTTTTTTTTGCCGATTGCTATGTTACAGTTCTTGCATTCAACTTGAGATTATTTTCAGTATACTAGGTATGTGCTTATCTAATACTTGTTGGAGTTTAGTATCTGTGGATGTGCGGGTAATAGTACCCATTTTGCAGTCATCAGCAAACTTGGTCAACCACACATCTGGGATATTGGACTGTAGTAAATGCCAAACAGGAAGAGGCCCAGCACTGATCCTTGTGGTACCTCACTAGTTACAATTTTATGTTCAGAGTGGGTGCCAGCAGCTTTCACAATCTGAGATTTATCAGATAGTAAATGTGCAATTCAGCACATGACATTAGGGTTTACATTAAGTTTGTCTATTTTTTAACTATACCGGCATGGATGATAGTGTCAAAAGCCTTGACCAGACCAAGATAAGCAGTGTGCACTGAATAAGCACTATCCACAGCCTTGATTATCTTTTTCAAACAAAGCTTATTAGGTTTAGAAGACAGGCCTGCCCTTCACAAAACCAGATTAGTCCAGTTAAGTTGCCTGTGCCTGCTGAAATGAGTTCTACAGTGATGTATTTTATGACTTTGCATATAAGGCTGGTGGGCCAGTAATTGCCTGTATCTGTAGAGAGGCCACAGTTGTGTAAGGGAGTCACTGCGCCTTTTCTCCAGGCATCAGGCACAAACCCTGTGGATAGTCTGCAGTTCGACAGTTTAAGTTGAGGGTATTCTTCAAATTCTAGATCTAAATTCAGAGGGTATTCTTGAACTTCTAGATCTAAATTCAGATGACATACACACAGTGAACCATCAAGTATTTCCAATACACAGTAAAGCCAAAAATGGATTCTGAATGAGTTTCATAAAAATGCTTAGCTAGGGCTTTAGTTAGTAATGTAATAGATAACTGAGATGATGAACAGATGAAGTTCAAACAACAGAATTGCAGAAGGGAAGTAGCTGGTAATGAGATAAGTTTTACACTCAGTAGATCAATAAGCAGTAAATAACCATTACAGAAAGAAATTTAAACAGTAAATGAACACATTTTGTGTCTAGGTTGACTAGACAATAGATCAGTGAGCTATGCAGGATATTGAAATCTGTAACAAAAAAAAGCAAGAGTAAATATAATTAGCAGTGTTGGTCAGTGAACAAAGTGCAGTAAGGTGAGCGCAAAAGTATAATTGGCATATAAGCTCAATAAATGATGCACAGGTTAACAGCAGTATAAGTGTATTATAGTACAACAATATCCAGGTAATTATAATTAAGTAAGGGAAACAAAGTTAATCAAAATGATCCCAAAAAGTAGTTTAATGTAAAACTTCAGTGATAAAATTATAATCTGTTCCAATGAAATAGAAGGCAGATTCAAACACTGGATGACAAAGAAGCAGCTGTAATGAAGTCAACATCAAAGAGGAAAAGCAGTCAGTCATTGTTCTCAAATGCAGTCTAAGGAAAGTATTAAACTGCAAAATAGCAGTACATATTGTGACACCCCAACAATGGCCCAGTAGTCAAGGAGCCTCAATCGTCACCACTGGCAACAGTGGGGGATGTACACACTGGGAGGATGACAAGTACACACACAGTAAAGTGCAATTTCCCGTAAGAGCAGACAGAGATCATAGTCAGTCTGGGGCTGGTTTCTCCCTCTTTCTCCAGATCCCCAATAAGACTCCCGACTGGCATAGCTACAGAGTTGAGATCTCAGCCAAGTGGCCACGCTAAGACCTCCAGCACCCTCTTTGTCCAACTAGTGCTTTGTGTCCCTGCCCATACACACACACACACACTAGATGACACACACAGTTTGAGATTTGATTTATATACAAGCACACACTCACACCTGGGGAAGGCTGGCACAGGCTTACTCTCTGTGCCCCATTTTGCACAGACTATGAGGTAGTTCCAGCTGCCACCAGCCAATTCCTTATCAGTTTCTTAAAGCCCTTAACAAAAAGTGTCCAGTCCTACTGTGTAATGTTACTAGTAATCCAAATGGTAGTCTGACCAAGCAAGGCTATTTAGGAGTGGCCTGCACAGTGTCACCAAATAGAGATGCAAGTACTCTAAGAGCTTAAATATGTCTCACAAATATCAGCCACAAAGATAGGTTTAAATATGTTTAATAATAAATAAAAGAACAAGGCAATACTCAGTACACAAACACAGTTACTTCAAAGTTCAAAATAACAAGAAATATTTAAAACAACAATGCAGGACAGTCTCAAATAAATACAGAAAACATCTAAGCTACTCTTTACTATATTCCTAACTATATCTAAAAGAGTTACTATGCCCAAAAAAACTTACTTACAGAGCAAGGCAAGTGCAGATGTAGTGCTGATGAATGGATGTTTCCAGGTCAAAGACAAAATACAAAATGCACAGTCTCTCTCTCTCTGTCTGTGAGAGTTCTTAAATTAATATCAAATATTACTGCTGCGTTAAATTGGATGACATCACTTTTTGTCACCTGACTTCAGTTCCCAGTCTAAAACAGAAACTAACAGAATTTAACATCTCTTTGTGAAAAATACATCTCTCTCAGATGCTTGCAGATCTTGGAAGTTGTAAAACAATAAAACACTTTTATATTTCAAACCTAGCAATTACTTCTCTTTCAAGACAATGGAAAAACTTCTAGCTCTAGACATTGTGTCTGCTACACTGAAACTGAGGGATAACTTTTATAGCACAATTGTAAAGCAATTTAATTTCAACTTATTTTCTTGAAGTTTTGCAAGTTAACCCTTTTATGTACTAATTTTTACCATTAAAACAAATTTGTACAGGTATATAGTTTATATGCATTTCTGTTCTACGTCAGCTGGGCATGCTGTGGTTATGTTTTAGCTCAGTACATAACATACAGTTCTGTATAAATCATATCAATATTCACAAATGATATCAAATTATTGGTCAGGCAGTTAGATGTACAGCAAAGTAGGTTTGTTGGGACTAGCAAAGCAGATCCAGGAATAAAGTGGTCTCAAGAAATTGTAGGGTTCCAAAGAACAATGGCACAATTACAGTCTGACCACCAAGACCAAGGTTGCAGACAAATTCTAACAGGGGTCACACTCCCAGCAGCAAACAATACAGAAATTACTACAATGAAATAGGTGTGTTCTGCCAACAGAAATAGATATTGGTATAGCTGTTCTGTTAGACTGAAATAGACAGAATGCAATCATAACACCACTGGATTAGTTGTTGATGTTGTAAAATTAGATACAACATAAAGCATTGGTTAAATGAAAAGAAAACTAGTGAACGACAGGGCAGTGGACTGTGCATACTGACGAGTAAAAGTGTCACCAAAAGTAATTGATTAAAACAGTTGTATCAGTTTTGGGGTATTGAATGCTGTAGATGTAAGTATTGCAAATGTGCTACATTTTAAATATTTTGGCTGTAAAAGCATTGCTAATGCCATTGTATAATGTGAAGATTGTGTGAACAATACTGTTTCTTTAAGAGCAGTCAGGTAATGCTATGTATTAGAACAGAATTTCCTGCATGGGTTGTTATGAGACCAGTTATGTAATTTGTTCAAGCGTAATTGGAGGGGTTTTCTAATACATTGCATATTTTCTATAGTCTCAAGAGGGAGACTGATTGTCTTGTGTGCCAGATTTGCTGGAAATTCACTAGATTATAAAAGAAAGGTTCATTTTCCTAGACTGGATTTCAAGTGGAGACTGTCATTGTGTTTCATTCAGAGTTGCCTATCATGCCTTAAGGGGGATTCCCTCTAAAAAGAATCTGCCTAGAGTATAAAAGTCTAGAGAAACCTTGTAATCACAGGCCTAGAGTAGGATACTGTATGTGTAAAACAGGTTCATTTGGAAGCTGCAGTAAATTTGTTTAAATAGACCACAAGCTGGATTTATATTTGGATGTTTTGCTTGAATGGTGGTAAAAAATTGTACATGGGCATTTTTTATTGGTGAAATTATATGTACTGCCCAGTTGTATGCTTTGCAACTTTGGATAAGCTGAATAAAAGTTGTATTTTCAGTTACTTCTATGTTCAGTGTCATAAAAAATAGCGCACTGCATACAGTAACATAAAACTTCAGTGGAAGAGACAAAATGAATGTTAAATGTTGCACATGTTGTGATTCAGATATAAAGTAATAGTTCAGTGCTTTTAGTAACTGGTATTCCAACTTGTTGATAAAACTATGTCATACATTGCTTCATAGAAATTTCATACTCACTTGAGCAGAGGTGATATGATCTGCATTCAGTGGAGAATATAAGTGTTCCAACTCATGTCTTTCATATAGCTGCACAAGGAGTTGCCTTAGTAACATAATCATACATTAGCTGCTTCTCATCTCATAAGATGAAGGAAGACTGTCCGGAGAAGTCCAGGATCGCACTTACATTTACCTGAACTACTTAAAAAATCACACGTTTACTGGTGGTGGTCACTACGATGGGGAATTTCTCCTTATCCTCAAGGTACACTGGCTTATGTAATAATTATGAGGTGCAGTGGGGGCTGTCCTTTGCACTGATTGTGTGTGTGTGTGGGGGGGGCAAAGTTCCCTATGGAAAACAGTACTTTTAGAAAAAAAATATTTGGACTTCAGATCACATCTTCTGTCAAAAGTCCATTTCATTAAACGTCTTTTGAATAAATGTTATGGTTTCAAAGGACTCATAAGCAGGGATGATGAAATCAACCATCTGTATTTGACTGAAAAAGTGCCAGATTTCACAGTTTCTCTCCTTGCACTTCAAGTCACAATTCTTTTCTCAGTTTGAGTATTAGAATTTATTATGTAGTAAGCAGTAATGTAAGACTGTTCGCAATGGATGTAGCAGCGTAGATAAAGTCATATATTACTGAAACTGTCTCAGGTCACAGTGCTGATGAACTGAATGAAACTCAAAATTTCTGTAACAAATGATTGCAAAATGAATGCTTAAATGTCCGTAACTGAAGACTGGAAGGAACTGAACTGTACTTGTTTCTGTAACTTCTGAACTGACTTCTGTCATGAACGTATCTATCTTAATACCAAAACTCTATAAATTTCCTTTGTCCATGTTGCACGCCTCCTTAAACTTGGTTCCCAGGCCTTGTACCATCTAAATAAGATTTACTATTGCAGGTGTGTAATCTGCAAATGTCACTGAACTGTCTTGTTTCTGTCTCATCAATGTCTTAACATAATGTTCCCTAGTTCTGCATGTCTTTGATCAGTGTTTTGGTCTGAAGGTTATTTCACTGAAACATTTCTTTCTTTTGAAACTGCATTTACTAAAATTGAATGTAATATGTGAAATATAAAACAAAGATACAGGCCTGCTTTAAAATGGCTGCATTTCCAAGCCTATGCAAAAAGAATACTGTATTTATTCATATAAATATAGTAGTCTCTTTAATTATATTTATGTAAGACCTGACATGGAAAGGGACATCCACATATAAGTATATCTGTGTCTGTTTATTTATTTTTTTATATCTCTGTTCATTTCTATAGCTAGCATTTATTGACATATTGGTTGGAATGGTCCTTGGATCCTTTTTCTGACATATTATTGGCCTGAGACAGTACAATATGTACAACAGCATTACAATAGAATCAAGAGGGAATTAAAACATCATAATATAATATTGAAGTATTTCATCACCTGACATATTGCTGTGTTGCCACAGGTGTATGTTGCTTTAGCGAAAAAGCAACACATTGAATGTGAACTTATTGAGTACAACTGCTCAAAATGCACATTATCAAAAAAAAAAGAAAGTAAGTAAATGCTTTACTTTTTTTTTTTTTTTTTTTTGCAGGGGGACAGGCCCTCCTGTGTCCCTCACATCCCCTGCTGTTTTTATGTGCCAACTCAGAGGTCGCACTACAGTGGGATAATCATAGAACAAATTCCCTTATCCCCATTGTACCGCAGTCTTGCACAACAGCAAAGTAGACACATTCAAGAAGCTGATTTTTGATCAGTTGTGTAGGCTTCTTTTCTTGTTCAACAACTTGTCTGTCAACTGTTGCCACATCCCCATCTGCTTGTGCTCATTAGTGTTAAGCAGTAGTTCAGATGTTCCTAATAAATAGTAATAATAAAAAAAAGAGTATAGTATGCTTATGTCCAGTGTAAAAGTGAGTTTGGACCTGCATAACTAGTGAATACTGTGGTGGATCTGAGTGGGATACTAACTGATGGACTGCAGAAGTAGAAATGTAATATCTGATGGTGTCATCCACCTTTGATGACTGCAGTGAGATATGTAGAAGGAAAAACACAAAGGAGGCTTCAGTATTTTAGGTATCTTAGGAACATAGAAGATAGAGATCACAGGGACCATTTAAGGCTGAAATTACTGTATTTGCTTGAAATTGCCTTGCTTAGCTAGTTTGTTAAAGTTGTTTTGTGAGAGCATACAGTCTCAAGCAGTCTTTTTGTGGCCTTATACTAAAAGGACTGGGACGTTCCATCTAGTGGCAATAGGTGGTGGCCTGGCCTGCCTAAGTTGGGAAACACATAAGAAAGCTGTAAATGTAGTCATTTTATTGGCCAGAGGGCTTAGAGGCTAGGTTTCTAGTGTTTTAAGTGCCTGTATAAATTTGGCACATTTGTGTGCCATTGCTCATCACGCAGCAGCAGTTAGTAGTTCCCTGAATAGACGCAGACACCTAGAAAGTAAACTTTCCCTATAAAACTACCTCTGAAACTGTACCAGTAACTTAGTGAGTGTAAGGCAACTACATTGCACAATGAGTACCATAGAGCAGCTAGATGTTCATCGTGTTACCTTGCTGCAGTCATCACACTTGGGTTATCCTGTCGTCAGGCGGTCCCACAGTCAGCCGGAATTCCAAAGTCTTGGTCCGGCGTCGGTTGCTGTTGCTTCTTCCCTGACGTCAGTGAGCCAGGGGTATATATAATGCATCCGACACCATTTTCTTCAGTCTTTCTTACCGCGCGGTACCCAAAGCAGAAGCAGTTCGCAAGTGCCGGTCGGCCGACTCCTGAGATTTTCGAAGTCGAATTTCAGATCCGAAGTCTTCAATAAAGCTAAGTACCCTGTTGGGGAAACTTTTCTTGCCTCAGACCGATGTCAGAAAAAGTTAACAATTGTATTTCTTGTGGGAAGCAAATACCTCATAAGGATTTTCATTCTTACTGCATACCTTGCCTAGGCCCAGACCACGACGTCACTAGTTGTCTTTTTTGTGCTAGGTTTAATAAGCGTACTATAAAAATACTCTTTGATTTCACACGAAACTACTTCGGTAGAAAATTTAGCTACAGTATGCCGTCGGAGCAACCAACGCAAGGTCTGCACAAAAAACGCAAGGATAAGGACAGGCAGCCTAGACCCAAGCCAGATTTCGAGGCCTCGGCCAGTCCGGTCTCCGGTTCTCCGGTCTTCAGTGAGGTTCCGATGCAGCCCCTAACTACCGCAGACCAGGAACCCGAGACCGCTTCAGAACTTTTGGCGGAAAGTACTAGACCGACCCAGCCATTTTGTTTAGCCCCTACCGACGACACTGCTGAAAAAGATGTCGGTGCTGCAGAAACACTTTTGGTTTCTGAAGGCGTCTTCAGACCGACGACGCTCACCTTAAAAACATATACTAAGACTCCTATTAAACCTAAAAAGACTGCACTTCAGTCCCCTGTTCAAGGCCCCATACCTAAGAAACAGATGCTCAAAATGGCTGAAGATTTGATCTCTTTAATCAGGGATTCCCAACCCCCTCCGACAAAAGGCCTAGACAAGAGGAAGATTATGCCTCCTCTGAACAAGTTTCTATTTCCTCAGGCTCCTCTGAGGACCATGATTACTCCTTCTCCCCTTATGAAGATTGTGATGCTGAGGATTCTATTCCCTCAGCTTCTCCTCCTGAAGACTACTCCTTTGGGGAACCTTTACACACTATGAGGGAACATTTTCACTGGGAAGGTCAGGACTACTCTGACTCAAAGAAAAGGCTCAGTGAGTTTCTTTTACTCCCCCAGCACAGACCACTTGCCACCCCCCCAGTTTTAGACATTGTGGATGATGTTTACTTAGAATCCAGTTTGAACCCAGATTCTCTGCCTCCTGCTCCGGCCAAACCTGATAGATACTACAGAGTGCCTGATTCCCACAAATTTCTTTATAAAAGTCCTGTTGCTGATCCAGAGACTATCTCCCAGGGTCCCAAAGGGGCTAAGGCTTCTATGGCTAAAAATCCTGTACCCTCTGAAAGGGACTCCAGAGCACTAGACAGGTGGGGGAAAAAGGTTTACACCTCAGCCACTCTAGCTATGAGGGCACTAAATTGCCAGTTTCACATGCTAAAATATCAGCAATTCCTAATGTCTCAGTTAAAACAAAAAATGAGGACACTTCCTCAACAATCTGAATTGAAAGAAATGCAGGATCTGTTGCATGCAACTGAACAGGTGGGCAAACATACTTTACAATCTGGGTTTGATTCTTTGGAGGCCTTCTGCAGAGCAGCTGTCACTGGGTCTGTTATACGTAGGCATGCTTGGTTAAAGGAACAAACTCTGCCTGATCATGTTAAAGCAAAGCTTCTAGATGCTCCCTTACAGCAGGATGTTCTTTTTGGAGTTAAAGCAGAAGAAGTCTTAAAGAAAATGGAGGATAAAGCAAAATCTATGCAGACAGTCAAAGATTTCCTACAGGTACAGCCCCCTCGCTTCAGCAGAAATTGGCCAACAAAAAATTGGTCCTTTCCAGCTACTGACAAACCACAGAGGGGTAAATACAGATGTCCAAGAGGCAGAGGACAACCACAAGCCCAGTACAAACCTCGACAATGGGGCACTGCAGCACAGAAGGGAGGAGAAGACAGGTCCCAAACTACCAGAAGACAAACTCAATGACTTGCACCTCATCTGGCCAAGCAACACTCTCTTGGCAGCCCCCTTGGGAGGAAAACTCACTCTTTTTTCAGACAATGGCACATTGTCACAAAGGGCAAATGGGTCCTAGACATAATTTCACGAGGAAAAGAGGAATGCCAAACTTGCCACAAAATCAATGGGCAGAGGCACAAAGACAAATTACAGCTCTCATGGACATGAGAGCCATTCAACTGGTACCTACTCGAGAGCAAGGCAAAGGATTTTACTCAAGACTCTTTCTAGTTCCCAGAAAGGACAATGCCTGGAGATCAATTCTGGACCTTTCAATTCTAAACACCTTCTTACAAGTACCCAAATTCAAGATGCTAACACTACAGCAGCTTCTTCCCATGTTGGGCAAGAAAGCATGGCTAGTAACGTTGGACCTCAAGGAGGCATACCTGCATGGCCCTATCAGACAAAGTTGCAGAAGATACCTCCGTTTCATTGCAGGTTCAACCCATTACCAATTCTCTGCACTGCCCTTTGGCTTATCTACTGCGCCCAGGGTCTTCACAAAATGCCTGGCACCAGTAATTGCATACTGCAGACAAAGAGGAATTCAAATATACCCATACCTGGACGACTGCCTCATACAAGCAGAAAGCAAGGACATCCTCTTACAACATCTGGCTTTTGTAAAACATCTAAGTTGCCTGGGGTACACAGTAAACGAAAAGAAATCAAAACTAGTACCCTCACAAAATATGACATTCCTGGGTGCCAGCTTGAATACAACGGCCCAGAAGGCTTATCTGATGCCAGACAAACAACTACAACTGACTCAATATTTCAAAACAATGGCAACAAAGACCCAACTACCTGCAAGAAAAATTCTGCAGGCCTTGGGCTTCATGGCATCTTGCATACTACTAATACCATTTGCAAAGCTGCATATGAGGAAATTACAGTGGTACCTAAAAAGCGTATGGTCTCAACACAGCCACAGCTTGGACACAATGATATCTCTCATTCCCTGCCTACAACAGGAGTTTCTATGGTGGTCAATGGCATGTCACCTCAACAAGGGTCAGCCTTTCAACCTACCCCCAGCCAGGCAAACTATCACAACAGATGCATCGGACTACGCCTGTGGGGCACACATGGCAGGACAG
Source organism: Protopterus annectens (assembly GCF_019279795.1). Classification (NCBI taxonomy): domain Eukaryota; kingdom Metazoa; phylum Chordata; order Ceratodontiformes; family Protopteridae; genus Protopterus; species Protopterus annectens. The sequence continues at coordinate 1,722,980,862 of NC_056739.1, read as the reverse complement.
TGCATTCAAGGCGTATGAACTGCAGATCAAAGGAATCTGCACATCAATCAAAAAGAGATGCTAGCTGTACAGAATGCTCTGACAGCCTTCAAGAATCTATTACATCCAGGACAACTTACAATAAGGACGGACAGCACCACAGTAATGTGGTACATAAACAAACAAGGGGGTACACGCTCCTACCCTCTATGCAGGCAGGCAATGACCTTGTGGAACACAGCTCTGGCTTACCAAGTTCAGTTACAAGCTCAATTCCTGCCAGGACAAAAGAACACATTGGCAGACGACCTCAGCAGAAACATCATGGATCCCCACGAGTGGAAACTGGATCCACAAGTATTTGCAATGATAACTCAAAAATGGGGCCTTCCAGACATAGACCTGTTTGCCAGTCCTCAAAACTATCAACTAACAAAATTTTGTACAAGGACACTTCACCATCAAGCTTGGAAAGTGGACGCACTCTCATTCAGTTGGAAAAACCTGACAGTATATGCCTTCCCTCCATTGCCTGTCCTCACAAAGGTGCTTCTGAAAGTCAGAAAGGAGAGACCACGACTGATACTCATAGCCCCAGACTGGCCATGCCAGCACTGGTACCCACTATTGAGGAATATGGCCCAGGGCCCACCTTGGATTTTACCACAAATTGCCCATTTGCTCACACAGCAAAACAATCAGATTCTTCACAGCCAGCTAAAAACCTTAAATCTGGCTGCATGGCAAATCACCTAAACATCCAGCCAGCTCCTCTTTCCCACGCAGTTATGGATGTTATTCTGGAAGCTAGGAGGCCCAGCACCAGGAAGGCCTATTCGGACAAATGGAAAAGGTTTTGTGCCTGGAACCAAGCTAAAGGCCAAAACACACTTCAGCCTCACATGCCTATGATTCTACAGTATTTAACTGAGATGTTGCACAAAGGACTTTCTTTTTCTTCCATTAAAATCCATGCATCAGCTATTTCAGTCCACTACAACACGGAACCACCCTTATTTTCGCATCCACTTCTAACGCAGTTCCTCAGAGGGGCAAAAAACATTAGGCCCCCCCAGGAGAGCACCTACACCAACATGGGACCTAAATTTTGTTTTAGAAAAACTTACGCTACCTCCCTTTGAACCAGCATTCTCTGCAGAACTACAGTTCCTGTCATGGAAGACTGCCCTGTTGTTAGCAATAACTTCGGCTAGAAGAGTCTCAGAGCTGCAGGCACTAATGGCAGTGGAACCTTTCCTCATTTTCTATCAAGACAGAGTTTCTCTACAAACTAATCCTTCCTTCATGCCTAAGGTGGTTTCCAGTGTGTCTTTAAATCAAACCATTCACTTATCCACCTTCTTCCCAAACCCACAGAACAAAGGAGAAAGACTCCTGCATTCCTTGGACATTCACAGACAACTTTGCTACTACTTGGATAAAACTAAGGCTTTCAGAAAATCTGACCAGCTCTTTGTATCCTATGTTACAGCTTCTCAAGGGAAGGCTATATCAAAGCAAACCATTTCTAAATGGATATGACATTGCATTCGTTGTTGCTATACCCATCATGGAAAACCAGTTCCTGCTACCATTAGGCCCCACTCTACCAGGGCAACAGCTACATCTACAGCCTTCCTCAGGGGGGTTCCAACCAAGGAGATTTTGGAAGCTGCAACTTGGAGTTCAGTACACTCATTTACCAAACACTATCACTTACCACTTTACTCTAAGACTAGGGCTGGCTTCGCCACTGCAGTTCTGCAGGGCTTTCTAGCCTCCTCTAACCCTCTATAACTCCTCCACCCATCCATAGCTTTGGGATTCTACCCAAGTGTGATGACTGCAGCAGGGTAACACGATGAACATAGTAGAGTTTTGTACCTACCATAAATGTAGATGTTCGAGTGTACACCCTGCTGCAGTCCAGGTTACCCTCCCTCCATCCCCTCTAGTCTAACTGGCTAAATCTCTACAACACCTTCCTGATGTATTTGCTTATAGCTGGAGGGATTTTGTGTTTGTGCAAAAATGACTTCATTTGGTACTAATTACTGACCACCTTTTTGGGGGCACCTGACATCTGGGGCAAGAAAAACTGAAGAAAATGGCATCGGATGCATTATATATACCCCTGGCGCACTGACGTCAGGGAAGAAGCGACAGCAACCGATGCCGGACCAAGACTTTGGAATTCCGGCCGACTGCGGTACCGCCTGACGACAGGATAACCCAAGTGTGATGACTGCAGCAGGGTGTACACTCGAACATCTACATTTATGGTAGGTACAAAACTGTACTTTTCCTTGTTGAGGAGTGCTGCCCCTTAAATTTAGTATTATATAGCCTAGTCCAGTCTCATATCCTACAAACACCCTTAGACAGCCCAGTATTAACCCTTTGTATGCAACATTGTTGTAACTCACCCAGTAAAAGACCTGACATCTTAGACATGCACTTTCCCAGTTTCTCCACAGCCAGTTTGGTGGCTTGAGACAATGTAACAGTTGTCTAATGTTCACTGAGAAATGCTTAATCCTCAAGGAAACAAACACAGTATAGTATGCAAGAGATGTATGTACACAATGTCTCTGGTGAGAGCACTCTTTCATACAAGCACTCAAAATAACAATTTGGTTGTCAGGAACACACACCCACCACACATAGTACACACCCCACATATAGACCTACCTATGCTGAGTCACTTAAATGCAGTCTTCCCAAACCCTAAAGGCCTCCCAGACATTCCACCTGCAAAAATTATTCTCAGCAAACTCAAAAGCACTCAACCATAACAGCACTTAACACTTACAGTAACAACACTTAATACAGCCACACCCATTGGAGTCTCAACTACTAAGCCCGTACTGCAACCTATTACACTACCCAGGACTCTAATTATACCGGACTCCATTGTATGACATACTGATGCCCCACTCACTAGGCTGAACAAGTAGAAAATAACAGTCAATTGCCTATTAGGGGTCAGGATCCGCCAAGTTACACATGCAGTCAAGTCATTGCTCTGCTGGTACCAGTATGATTCAGTCATAGTCCATGTAGGTGTAAATGTGCTGAGATAGTACCTCCCTAGAGTGTATGAAGAGAGACAGTATGGAGCTCTCGGACTATGTGTCAAAGGCTGGTATATGCCTAGCACTGAGCTGCATTCTACCTTCACCAAGGATGATGCCACAATACAAACAGAAGATGATTGACTTTAATAATTGGCTTAGTTTCTGGTATCATTCTATGGGGTACAATATTTGTCGGTGTGGGAGGACATGGTTAACAAATCACTTTGCTTTGCCAAGGATGGTCTGCACCTTTCCCTTTAGGCTTTTGAATATTGGCTAAAGCATTGTCTTCCCCATTAGAACCTTTTTTAGGCAATTCCAAAGTGACAAAACTACCAACATAGCAAAATCTACCCAAGGAAATCTAAAAAAGTATTACTGATCAGCATTAGGAGTCTAGATAAAAAGCTGCACTCCCGCCAAGCTGTCTTCACACAGGAGAGTGCAGACATCTGTGCAGTTACCAAGACATGATTTAAAGCTGCAGGGAGTACCCTGACAGTGCAAGGTTTCAGTGTCTTCCACATATCTAGATTAGCAACTGCACAGGCAGGGACTAAAGTGTCTCAATCTACTTCAGTAACAAGCATATGTGCAGGGTGGTTAAACAGGATGACACACTGGAGTTTTATGTCCAGAGTGCAGTGGACAAAGTCCCATAACATATCCTAGCAAGCTACAGGTCACCCACTATGTCCCATGAAATCCATAGCTCAGGCACTTACCATTCAAATAAACACCATGCTTACTGGGGGACTTTAGTGTTCCTGTATAAACTGGAAATCTTATATGACTCCAAGTCTGTAGACACAAAGATTCTTAGACTTTGTAAATACAAACATCCTGGATCAGCTAGTGCATACCCCTACCAGAGATGCAGACATATTGAACCTGATACTCACAAATGTTGAAGAATGCTGCAGATTTATGCCTGGATACAAGGCATCCTTGGATCCCAACCTGATAGACCTTCTGCATGTCTGCAAAAAGAACAGAGTCAGAACTACTTGATCCACGTATATAAACTTGGCTTCAATTTAAATGGGACATATTGGAGGGACAGGTATGTATCTCAGAAAATTCCCATTTTCTGGAATAGGCTTTTTACCATATAAAGCAGAGCACTGGAGCAGTGAATTGGAAATGGGAAATTCACCCCTTGTCTGGCACCCATATCTATGATGGACAGAGACAGCTGTTAAATCATGTCCTAACTATCATACACCCCTTAATACAACCTGTAAGACAAAATAGCCTGTGGGATACATTTGGCTTGCATGACTAAGCTTATAAAGGTCTCCGCAGTCATTAGCCTAATATATATACCTATGAACCTATGCCTAGCCATATACACTTTTAAGTAGGCAATTAAAAGCTACCCCCCCCCCCACCAAGTCAAGCATTTAATACTGCTTACCACCCGAATCAAGCAGTGCCAAGCATGATAAGCTTGGTGTAAATTTGTGTCTACCCATTAAGTCATCAAGACCAGCCTTAAAGGTATCCAGAATAGTACTTTGTTTGACGTATAGTGGCAAGTAATTTTAACTATACAGCAGGTCTCTTATGGGATGGCGGTGAACTGCTAAACAACAAAGTATGTGCACTTGGAGTTTTCATAACTGCATAACAAGATAGGTAATGTTTTAGTTTCCATTGCTGTTGACTATATAACAATATATAGTGTCACAACTCCCCCACATTGCAGAATTCAGAAGGTACCTTGTCATTTGTTTTTGTATTTTGTTTATGCAGTGAACTACAGAGGATCATTGGGATTTGGACAGAACAGCATCATGTCATTGATTGGGAATGTTGGAGAGCAGGACGTAAAAGATGTGCAGGTAAGGTCAGAGCTCTGTGCTCTAGAAGTGCTCCTGAAAAATGTTTGCCAAGTGGTGTAACTGCAATACTTGAGGTTGGCCTAAAATTATACTTTATGTGCAAAAGTGTGATCTCATTTTAAAACATTTTAATTTAATATGATGCTGTTAAAAGAATCTCAAGGTAGGTGATCAGGTGCAGGGTGTTATATATGGTGTTACAGGAAAGGAAAAACATGTAGGATTGCCATATCCCATCTCTTAAGTAAACTATTCCAGTGTGGCCTACAACAAGACTGGCTCTTCCTAAGGTGTTTCTGGAAAAGCAATATTAGAATAGAAAATATAACTTGTGTTTTTAGTACTGGCAAACTAATTTTTGTGTGGACTGTTCACTTTGCATTACAGAAACTAAAGGAAAAGAAAGAAGGCTGCTTGTCTGATCAAGTGTTGAAACTAACTAAAGGGAACTACCATCCCCACTCTCCTTCATCCAGGAATCCCTGGCTGTTTTTCAAGGCCTGGCTATCTTAATTTATGTAGTCCATTCTATTGATTCTTCTGGTCAAACTGTTCTTTCTACAAAAAAAAGTATTTTATCATATCAAGTTTAAATTGTGTTTCCTTTAGATACCTCATATCTGCCTTTTTCTCCCTTTCCAGGGTAATCCCATCACATTCTCCGTAGCATCTCGTATACCTTGATCTTATTCCTTGTCCAGTAAAAACAGCTAGTCTCCCTTTGTCTTTTATTTTGTATTTCATCCTCTATTCCCTCAGTATCCTAGTCGTCCTCTGGGCTTCGTGACAGAAATTTATTACACTAACAATTGACACTAAGTGTATTCATAACAGAGCAATTTGTCACTGAAACAAAACTCATAGCAGCACGGTTTCTCCACCCTGCATCTCCTGTCACAGAGGAAACTCCCTGATACTTAGATGTGTATACTAACATTGAGATTGCTATAACCTGGAGTAGGAAGGATTCTCTGTTGTTAAACTAGTCTCAGTTTTAAAATGCTCCTCATTATAATCACTGTTTTGTTATTGCATATTTGATTGTCAAGCATTGGTGTCTCTAGTTTCTGCCTCCAACCCCACCTTTCTCCACACTATGTAAACAGTTTGGCTTCCATTTTCCCTAAGATCTCGAGAAGTACATACAATACTCTAGCTGCAGCCTAACCATTGTTTATTAACGGACCATTGTTGCCTTCCTGTCTTTAGATTCTACCCTTAAAATAAATAACACAGCATTTGATTTGCCTTTGCCACTCTTTCACACTGAGCCTGTTGGGTTATTTACTTATGTAGAACATTGTCCTTCTCAAAGTAAACTTACTGAGACATAAAATCATGTTTTGACAATAAGTTTTATTATCTAGAATATATTAGCAGCTACTGAGATTGCACAAGAAATAAACCTAACTTGTCAGATTACTAACTCTTGATTTAAATCTCAGCAGATTTCCATCTTAGGTAGTACCTTTTGAAATATTTTACGTCTCATAATTCATATTCTTAAGCTGACCGAAACTCTGAGCAGGTTTCCAATGATTTCATGCTGTAATGCAAACTAACTTTCCCGTCGTATAACATTATTCTGTTCATACAGCATTTGTTATAACCAAGGTCAGAACATAATGATCCTAGTCTTGCAATGTTTTATAATTTGTTTGTTTATAGTGTACAAAGTATAGCTGTGACTCTTTACTTAGACCTGCAATACAAAGCTACAGCATGATGTCGCACAGAATGCGAACATATTTTCAGGCCCAGCTTGCTTAAAAGTAATGTTTAAAGTAAATATTTTAGAGCGCAAATATATTTTCTGATGTATATTACTTAGAAGCAGTGTAATTCTGTTAATTTGTCCTCTTAACTGGTTAGATTTCCTGTTATAATAGCCCCAAGGTCTTTTGTTGATGTTTTAGCATGACTCTTCCATTTATTTGCCTTTGGACTGTCATTCCCAGGTACAGCGCCATTCATTTGGTTATGGATTTTAGTCTTTCTGTCTGTATGTCCGTCTCTTTTTAAACACACTTTGAAAATGTTTATGTACCTCTTCAGGTTTTCCCCTTCCCCCATCTGCTACCACCTCTTGAAAGCTCGGTTCATCCCCAAAGGGATTCATGCAGTTTTTATATGTTTTGTGTGAGAGCAGTGATGAACACATTACATAACACTGGTTCCAAGTCTGATCTTTGTAAGATTCCCTTTTGTCACTTTCTTATTTAACCCACTCTCTGCAACTCCACAGAGGTTGCTACTGGCGACCACCCCTCTCAACTTTGCTAGGAGACTGTGGGATAAAATTGAAAGAAAGGCCTTGCAGAAATGTAGATAGACTATGTCCACATCATGAAACTGCATCTTGTCAATGGTCTGAGTATGCTGACAGGATCTACACACTGTAAATTAATTTTACATTGCCTAAGCCATTATTTGAGAATTGCTTCATTATTTTGGCCACCGCTGAAGTCAGATTCATGCCATACTTTCCTTGACTGCTACTAGCTCTTCCTTTCTTCACCAGTATCCCATTTTCTTGTCTTTGGTACTTGGAAGCCATCACTTCCCTGAAGAACCTGTTAAATATTTCCATCAGGGGTTTTACCAAATCCACATCAGTCTTTTTGTAGAATTACCAGTGAGACGTCCAGTTTTCTGTGTCTTTCTCTTTCCCCATCTTACTCAGCCTCCCATTTTACCTTCTCAGTTATCTCCTCATCTTTCCATCCTCCCTCAGCCCTGCTTTGCCTTAAAAGATGGACACCCTTCCCTTTGTTTCTTTGATGAGTATTGATGCAAAGAGTTTCTGTAAGTTACATAGTCTTTCCATTGATTCTTCTTTGTCTCTCTCCAGTCCCAATATTCCTTTTTATTTTCTTTTTTATTTATTTTTATGGTGATTATTTCCTATCTGGGGAGCCACTTGTTTGAAGTTTTTTCTTTTTACTTTAGCAGACCTTTTAGTACTTTTTCCATCCCTCCATAAACTGTCTTCACCCTTGCCTCCTACTTAGGTCCATTTTTATGAGCCCTCTCTTCTGTCTTATAATCTCCCTTACACCTCCAGAGACTAGTATGTGTTGTCATAACTGCTTCTAGTACTTCTTAAGTCTTTATTTAAGAAAAAAATAGGGTTTATGTAGTATGGTATAGCTTAAGAAATAATATTTAGAGCTGCAAGTGTTAAATCTGGTAACTCTACATAGAAGTAATTTGTGAAGTGGTTTCGCTAGTTAGTATTAAGCTTGAACAGGTAATTATTTTGTATTTTAGAGAAGTCTGCTTGCTACAGGGATAGACTATATGAGTTGACTGGAAAAGCAAACAATGAAGTATTAGTTAAAGTGTTAATGTGTAGCCTTGTAGTTTTTTTTATTGCAGTTATAACTTTACTTGCTAAGGCTGTTTGCACTTTCTTAGTGCTAGTTAAATTATATCATATTGCCTCCATCTAATAAGTAGGAAGTAGGTACATGCCGTGTGATTAGGGTGAATATGTAGCATTTTCTGTTAAGTAACTGCTCTATCTTTTCACATGGTAACTGTATTTTTTTGGGGCAATGGCATGCACCTTTAATAGGCCCACCAACCTTCTCCACGTTCTGCCTACCACCTAGATTCTGAAGAAAGGTGTGTATGTTTAACCAGTCTACCAGACCCACAAACTCACTCTATTTATAGCACGTTATTTATACATTTAAGAGACTATATCCCTTATTTTATTGAATTTTAGGTCTGGTACTATCTAATGTAGCGTAACTGGAGTTTTATCGTAAGGAAAGAATCATGGACTGTTACTTGAAAACAAGTCATGCTGAAAGACAGCCAGCAGGAATGTGGATAATCCACAAGTGATTTTGCATTTGCTTAGACTTATTAGTTGAATAAATATATTTGGAAGTAGGGATGGAGTAACTTTACTCAGCACCTGTATTTATATAGGATTTTTTACATCAGGGTTCGCTGACTTGAACAGGAGTTTTGGCTGTCTTCCACGTTATATGACTGAAGTAAGACTGCTATGTAAGAAAGAGACCTTGAGGCATATTTTTTTTAATGAAGGTGTGACAGAACTAAATGACTGGGCACTTAGGAGAGCAGATAACTATGGGGAAAGGAAAATGCAGCACAGTGGTTCAGTGGTTAACGTGTCTTCTTCACACCTCCAGTGTCTGGGGGTTTAGGTTTGACCTGTGATCACTGTTTTGGTAGAGTGTGCTTGTTATCCATGTAGGGTTAAGAAAAAATGATTTGTTACTTAAGAGTTGGATAAGTAAAAATATCTGACGGGAACAGTATTACAGGGAAATGATAGACCATCCAGATGAGTTATGATGTAACACACCCCAAGTAGTGGGCTTTCTCACCCCCAGAAGATGTACCATTTCCATGTGACACCCACCCTGGAGGGCATTGTTGGGCTTGGATAATGTCTTCTGTGTTTATTTTTATTGACTGCTTTTTATATATTATTTTTTTAAAATTTATGGTATTTTTGTAGGTTTCTTGGTGTTTTTGAGGAAAAAAGAATAGTAGCCCCTTTTCTCAGTGGTATCAGTGTACTGTTGTATGTATTTCAATGTCAGCGCATTAATGTTAATTTAGTTACACAGTTTATTATTGTAGGTAAGAAATTTATTTTTTAAAAAAATTGAGATTCTCTTCTATTTTGTTAAGTTTAGGTAACATGAAGACAGAGTAAAATAGTTTATATATATATATATATATATATATATATATTTATATATATATATATATATATATATATATATATATATATATATATATTTATATTTATACACACACACACACACACACACACACACACACACACACACACACACACACACACAGATCTATGCCAGTTGATAGAGTTTTCAGAAATTCAAAATTAATTTCTCCAAAATGATATGATGAAATTTCTGAAAACTCAAACATTAAAAAAAATGTGTTTTTTTTTAATGTATTTGCAGGGGGCAAACTGCCTGCACCCCTTGCAAATTATATATACTAACTATACCTTCCAACTGTAATGAATTACTCTGTTTTTACCGAGTTGTGGGGTCCAAATAATGGGGTGCCACGATTCCCGACTGGCACCCCTTCATTTTCGATTTTTTTCCAGGTTTACATTTTTTTCACTCTTTCTGAGCGGACAGCATCGTGTGTGTGATGATGTCAGCTCCATCAGCCTGTCGGAATCGAGCTCAAGGGGTTTCCCGGCTGGCTGGCTGTTTGAAAATCTGCCATTTGAAGCAGGGAACTCACACTGAACGAATGGAGTTAGAGGTGAAGCAGGGAACTTGGGAACGAATGGAGCCAGCAGCTAACAAATCTGCTATGCGAGCACTGCACCGAACAAATGGATTTAGAGTTGAAGCAGGTACTGCTCATTTCTTGCCTGGCTAGCTCCGCACTGAAAGAACTTATGAACAAATAGAGTTAGAGTTCCTTTCTGGTACTGCTTAACTTACAAACTTTTCTGAGCTTGTTATTCAGCTGTACTGTCTTAAGCTATCTGCGTTTCTCATCATACTGTTTTAAGCTAGGTGTGTGTGTGTGTGTGTGTGTGTGTGTGTGTGTGTGTGTGTGTAAATGCCCCCAAGTGAATACACCTGGTGGCAGTCCTGACCATGTTCAGTCATTGTACTTATGTGAAAAGCAGATCCTGCTTCCGGATTCCCTCTGTAAGCGCAGCTGGACAAGCTACAGTATCATGACTGAGCAGTTGATACATCAGCTGTTCATTAGTTTTCAAAAGCTTAGTATTGCAACAGACATCCTGGATTGTAAACAAAATGGGTTTCTATCTGTGGTAAAAATGATTTATGCTGCTGTGCAGAGGAAATCTGAATGAAACCCCAAGCCTTCTTGTTTTATGTATTGGTGATGAACGAGTAACATGGTGCCAGAAATGGCATGTCTAAAGGACATGGTGTCAGAAGAGACATATCTAAAAGGACATGGTATACGAAATGGCATGTCTAAAGGACATGGTGTCAGAAGAGACATATCTAAAAGGATATGGTATACGAAACGGTATGTCTAAAGGACAAGGAATCAGAAGCAACATATCCAAGGGGCATGAACTCAAACGCGGCCTGGGTAAGGTACTTGCTAGGAGCTGGTGGAATATACAGGAGTGGATCATTCCTAAATGTATAAAACTTCATAAAAACAGGTCAGAAATGAATTTCAGATATAAAAACTTGCTCAGCACTATTTATTTTCATATATGTGAAATGAGGCATACCGAATGTTCTAAATAATATTTGCATAAACAATTATGTATGATATCGATAAAGATATTCGAATTACTACGGAAAATGTTTGAAATAAAGTCCGAATTGCATAAAATGAATAAAATAAAAGGAAATTACCACATTTTCGCAAAACATGTGTAGTTCTTATTAAGTAAAGATAAAGATATCCAAGTTATCAGAAGTGTATAAAGTGTTTGTGTGTTTGTGCGGTGTTACAGTAAAGCTATTTCACAAAGTACAGCCATTACAAGGCATATTTTGTAAAGTACAGCCATTACAGGGCATACTTCGGAGAATACAGCCATTACTGAGCATATTTTGCTAAGTACAGTATATCAGAGAGTTTATTGTGCATTTGAATGTTGTTACAAGCTCACAGCACAGTTTGTTCTTACTTAATTACAAAGGCCATATTTACAGTTTGTTTGTGTATACTTTGTGGACATAGCAGATGGATTTAAAAAACCCAGACCACTTGGTTTGAGAGTAATATTGCTGAGAACTGGAGAGTGTTTGAGCAAGAGTTCAACATTTTCATACAGGCTGCATTTTCTGATAAAGATGATCATACAAAGGCATTTATTTTGCTTAATTTAGCTGGGTTAGAAGCCATATAAAGGGCATGCTCATTTGTGTATGCACCTGTTATCTATACAGGAGAGGGGGGAAAAACATCACGTTGTTGTACCAGCTGAGTCAAGGGAGGGCCCACAGTACTTAAAACATAAATTTAGAGAAATGTGCAACCCCCAGACAAATGTTACAATGGAGAGACACTTATTTTACACAAGGGATCAAAAGCCTGGTGAAACTTTTGCAGCATATATAACTGACCTGACAAATAAGGCTAAAACGTGCAGATCTGGTGACTTAAGGGATGAGTTGATAAAGGACAGACTTGTGTGTGGCATAAAAGATGATGTGAGAAAGATTTTGCTTTGTGGCAGTGATTTAACTTTGAATAGGGCCGTTGAGATTTGTCAGATATACGAGTTTCCAGAAAAGCACACACATTTGCTTACAAATGAGAACAGCTCCAGAAGGCACAGTGATAAAGCTCATGTTCATAGTGTGCACCATATTAGTAAAAGAAACAGGCCCAAGCACATGGCAGCTTTACCCCTGCAGCACTCACTGGTAAACACCAGAACTTTCTAGTAAATTCTAAGATGAACTCTGGAAATCGCACAGTCTCAGTGAAGCATAAGAGTGAGTCAAGCATAAGGATGGGGGTGAACAGGTGCCATCCACTTTCATTGCCAACTGTTGTAATTGTGGTGGTATGTTTAGCTTTTAGTCAACAATGTCACAAATGTAGTAACTGGAATCATTTCAAAATATTTTGTAAATCAAAAGGCCCACATTCTTTTATTAAAAGGGAATACTTTATGAAATTAGTTCATTAGTTAGACAGTGGCAAGCCCATTCTTTATGTTGATTGTGTGCCAGTGCTTCATGAATTAGCCAGTATCCTCCCCTTACCCTCCCCCATTCTTACTACCAAGGACCACACACCACTTTGCCTTCTGCTAATTCCTTCTCCCCTCTGCACATCCACACTGTGTACCTTACACTACCATGCAAATCAAACCTACACACACTCTACCATTAATATGGCTACCTTTCCTCCTCTACTGCCTACTCTATGACTTTTCTTACTCCCGTCTCTATCATACAACTCTAATACATGCCTTAAAAGAACCTCACCTCTCAACTTGTATCTGTCCTCACCTCTATTACTATAATGACTCTCTCCTCTTTACTAGAAAGATTCTTCCTGATAGCTGTAATAAAGTCTCAATCCCTCACAATCCATACCTCTCCAGCTACCCTGCTCTCAACTCCAACTCCAAAGAATCTAAAGACCTTGCCTCCCTCCTACTCCAACTAATCTCTTTCCTCCTCTCTGGCGACATACATCCTAATCCTGGACCCTTAGTCAACCATGCTTCTAATCCTAACTTGTCTTCCTCACCCTCTCACCATAAATCTCTCCTTTTTACTACTATTAACACCCGAAGTTTATGCAATAAACTTCCTACCCTTCATGCCTGGCTATCCCATTACCACCCTGACATTCTCTCTATCACAGAAACATGGCTAAAACCCCACATAAAAAATTCCGAAATTACCCCTCCCAACTACAAGATCATAAGAAATGACAGAACTCTAAAGAAAAGTGGTGAAGTAGCCCTACTTTTCTCCTCCCCCCTAACAGTGACACCCTTTACCAACCCTATAGCCCATTTTGCAACAGCTAAACTAACCCTGGCCCTCCTGAAAATTATTAACCACAAAAACATATATATAGCTGCTCTGTATATTCCACCAGGAAATATCCCCATTCTTGAAGATATCCTCTCTTGGTTCTCATCCAACATAAGCAATGAAACTATACTCCTAGGTGATGTAAATATAAACTGGACTTCTATTCAGTCACCTACATCACCTCAGAATATAAACCTATACAACTACACCCAAATAATTCCCTCTCCTACCAAATTTAATAAAGATAACTCCGGTAGCATTCTGGACTGGATATTAGTTTCTCACCCCAACTCCATTTCTGACAGCGGCACCCTACCCAACTCCCTCAGTGATCATCTCCCTGCCTTTGCTCGTCACTCACCATCCTCCCTCCATCTTCACCACAGCTATATCACAACTTGTACCCTAAAAAACTTCAACCCTCTAGCTTTCTCTGACTCACTAAAACATATGAACTGGAACCTTGCAGAAACCCTCCCTCTTGACGATGCTGTTACATACTTCAGTACTACATTCAGTAACCTACTAGATAGCTTCTCTCCCTCCAGAACTAAAAGAATCAAAACCAAATTCACCCCTTGGCTAACTAAAGCAACTATTACACTCATGCATCTCTGAGATAAATCTTGGAACCGTTACCACAAATCTAAAACACCTAACACCCTTACTGAGTATAAGCAACTCCGTAATAAAGTGAAAAAACAAATTTCTTTAGACTGAAAGTCCTTCTACTTCAAGCTTCAAAACAATCATAGATCCAACCCCAAAATATTTTGGAACAGTATATCTGCTGTCTTCTCTCCTGACAAAAAAGACAATCCCTGCCCTGATCTTAACTCTCTAGAGCATATCTTAGCTACCCAATTCAACTCTTTCTCTATTGATTCAATAGCCAAGCTCACCACATCATTCTTCAATAACACTACTACTCCACCATCATCCCACACCCTCCACTCTAGTCCCACTGACATCAACACTAGTTATCTCCCCCTTTACCATACAACCCGTCTCTCTGCACACCATAAAAAAACTTCTACTAAAACTAAAACCATGCTCTCATGCCCCAGACAACCTTCCATCTAACTTTCTCAAGCTAGCTGCCAATGGCATAGCCCTTCCCATCACCATACTTATCAACCGATCAATCCAAGAATCCTATGCACCCCTCCTCAGGAAGAAAGTGTTAATTATTCCCCTCAACAAAGGAGGCAACAGTACTGAAATTTCCAACTTCCGTCCTATAGCCATCCCGTCTCCTATCCCAAAAGTCCTTGAAAAATACCACATGAAGTCCTTCGCATTTGTTAATACGTGGGACTGTTTGATATGAGACTATTCCTTCTATATTTCTTCCTGTTGGGATTGCTTTAATACTTGTGTGAACCACTCGATGTCCTTCTTTTTGTTTAAATTGATTAAGTGAGTCTATGAAATACCTTGCTCATTACAGGCACGTCCTTGTTAGTCGTACGGCCTGACTTAGAAATGCTTGTAAAACACTAACACTGCGAAGCTATTTGTTTTATTGTTTAGAAACAATCTGTTTAAGAAATACTTCGCGCATTACAGGCGCGTCCTTGCTAGTCCTACGGCATGAAATAGAAATGCTTGTAAGGCATTAACATTGTGAAGCTATCTTGTTCTTCATTGTTTTAAAAACAATTAGAAAAGCAAAAAGCCCTAGAATATTACATCCGAGGAGTGTGCTGCATTATACTGAAAACTAACTACCTAGTAACCGTCTTGCAGTTGGGGATATCAAATTGTCTTTCTACAAATGTGTTTTAAACTTGCGTGCTTCAAGATATTTTATGTTGTTCTAGCTGATAACTTGCATACTTATAGCGGGTTACCTACATTACTGTGACAACGCTCTGAAGTGTACTAGCTACTTTACTGCACAAACACTGACTATACTCATGCTTTTACCCGAATCTACTTCCCGCACATCTCTGAACAAAAGCACATAAACGCTTAGCAGTGGCTAATTACTGCCTTTCTTATTCATGGTATAACGCAATACTACATAGCCTACATAGCAGGACATATTTATCTACATAGCAGGCTATATTTATTTATTTATCTACATAGCCTATATAGCAGGACTTATTTATCTTAGTTTAAGCAATTTATTTTACCTTACCAATATATTGTAGATATACACTCAATTTCAGACTCTACAAGGTAATTTAGATACATAACTCCAATTTCATACACTACATTGTATCAGGTTTTACTCCTTTTTGTATAAAAGCTATTTGAATAACTGTGTAACCTCTGTACATTGTAATTGTTTTTTTTTTAGCTGATGCTAACTTCTTGCTTAATTCTTAAACTCTCCACTCTTTTGTAGCTCTCTACATCCCTGGAACCATACAACAGCTGTTAATTTTTGTGTCTCCATATTACTAAACCTCCATTTCTCTCCTATCTGCAGCTTTAGTCCCTGCTCTCCCCTATTTGGATACACCTGTGTGGACTTCCAGACCTACATCTCAAGCCTTCCCAGCTTATCCAGTCCGCCAAGCAACTCAACAAACTGTGCTGCTCTTTCCCTCTATCTGGACTAGAATCAAGCCTCCCCTTGAAGAAACCAAGGAAGTATGTGCACCATCTGCTAAACCTACTCTTCTTTAGTTATTTTAGCCCCGCTAGGTGTTCTGAACGCTTCCCTGCCAAGAAGCCAGCAGTCAGTCCTTCCTCTTCTTTTTTGTACAGCCACCTTTCCTCTTCTACTAGCTCCACTTATCTACACTGTCCTCATCCTCCTCCTTTCACGTATTCTACCCCTTCGACAGCCTCTGTGGACCTTAGTTGCATCCCAGCACCTGGCCACTAGATGGCGTCCTCTCCCTATTAATCTAATTACTGCCTTATACTCTATTTCATCTTTATCTTCTTCCCCTTTAATCTGTAAAGCCCTATTTCTTACTTTACTCTGTTAATCCACTATAGTCCTCTCTTTCATACTACATCTCTGTCCCCTGTACTTACCTGTTGCTTTCCCCACTCCAACGATAGATTCTTGATCTTCCCTTGCCTTCCTGGACCTCTGCTGTCCTACTCTCCTACCTTGCTGCATTGCCAGCCCCCCCCTGAAGATACGTTTATCTTACACTTCTCTGTCCACTATCACTACTGGTAAGGCCCTTACCTTCCTCCTATATCCATACTTTCCTTATCTCTTCAGCTCTCCATTGATAGTTTTTTTTTCCTGGCCTCTCTCCTTCTGTGGCTCTTCCCGCTCCATTCGCCCTGCGGGCTCACTCCGCTCCCCTACCCTACCCCCAAATCCCACCCACCCCCAAGTGCTTCTACATTTATAGTCCCCTCCCAGCCCCTCCCCTATTGCACTCTGCCTATCCCATCACTCTGCTCCTCCCCCTCCTACAGATTTCTCTTTAAACCACCCCTCCCCTTCTCACTCCCCTTTCCCAACTGCTCTCTCTCATACATCCCCTCCTTATATCTCTATACTCCATAGCCTACCACTACCCTATCTTCCAATATCTATCCTACACTACTCCTCCATGTCTCTTCCACACTATCTCACCTCATTCACATGTCTTTTCATTCTTACCATTCTGTATAATGCATCTTCTTATTCCAATACCACACTACCCGCCTCTTTTTCACCCCACTCATCCTCCACTATCTCCTATCCACATCCTTCATCCCTCCATTTTATTTGATATCCCCCTCCCTCCTTCAACCAAATCCATTTCATTACTTTAAACTAAAACACCATACACTCTACATAAAATCTCCCACTTTCAAATGTAAATTACATCTCCCTTTTACTTTACTCCGCAATTCTAAGTTTCAACTCCTCTACTCCTTCTCTTGTCTTGCTCTTGCAGGAGATGTCCATCCTAACCCTGGGCCAACTCCAACTAACATTCTCTCTCCCACTACCTCCACAAATAGGCACAATAATAAATACCTTAAATTTATTACCATTAATACCCAGAGTATTAATAACAAAATAACAAACTTCCATGCCTGTCTAAATGTAACTAAACCTGACATAGTAGCAGTAACAGAAACCTGGCTAAAACCTCAAACTAGTAACTCTGAAATTTTACCACCTGGCTACCAAGCACTTAGGTCCGATCGCCAAAACAAAAAAGGAGGTGGTGTAGCCTTAGTCTACAACTGCCTGCTAAATCTTAGCCCATACCAAAATACCATTCCTAACTTTAATAATGCAGAACTAGTCATAGGAATCCTCAAAATAAACAACTTCAAAAGTATCTGTATTATAACCATCTATATCCCTCCTGGAGACAACTCCTCCACCCTAGAGAATATTCTCTGTTGGGCCTCAAACAATATTAAACAGGAAACTTTCATTCTAGGTGATGTAAATATTGATTGGAATAAATTTAATAACAATACTCCCCTTCAGTCTATCAATCTTTATAATTTTACTCAACTAATAAACAACATTACCAGACCTAACAAAACTAACCCTCCAGGGTCCATCTTGGACTGGATTCTAGTCAGCCACCCTAACAATATCTCCAACTCAGGTACCTTACCAGACTCATTAAGTGATCATCTCCCAGCCTTTATTAACCGAAAAACCCAACAGCTCCCACACCAACAACAATATGCCCACTCTTGCAACCTAACTAACTTTAATCCTTCAGTATTTTCAGAAACCCTTCAACTAACAAACTGGGATTCACTAAACACTCTTCCCCTAGATGAAGCCCTAGAACTCTTCAATACTACCTTCCTTAAAATCCTAGATTCCCAAGCCCTCCCATTACAAAAGGATAAAGTTCAACTCTGCCCCTTGGCTAACTAAAGACACTAAAACTCTAATGCGACAAAGGGACAAAACTTGGAAACTATACAACAAAAATAAAAACTCAGCCTCTTTACTGCAATTTAAGCAACTCCGCAATCTTGCTAAAAACTTATTATGAAGGATAAGAAATCTTACTACGGCAAACTTCAGTCTACCCTCACAAATAATCCCAAAAAATTCTGGAATTCCATCAATTCACTCTTACATCCAGGTACAAAATCCAATCCCTGTCCAGACAATAATAAGACTGACACTGAAATCGCAACTCTCTTTAACTCCTTTTTTACTGGCTCAGTAGCTGAACTGACTAAATCCTTCTCCTCTTCCACCCTACCCCTAACCCAAGGCATCCTTCTACACCCATCCCTCACTCCAACTCTCATAACCCCCCCTCCCACTTTCATTCTACATCCCATGTCTACCACCAGTATCAAACAACTTCTTCTCAAACTCAAACCATGCTCCAATGCCCTGACAACATCCCATCACTCTTTCTCAAGCTCGCAGCAAATGCCATCGCCATACCTATCAGCATTCTCATCAATAGATCCATCCAAGAATCTTATGTTCCCAAACTTTGGAGAGCTGCCCACATTCTGCCCCTCCATAAAGGAGGCAAAATAACACCATCTCTAACTTCCGCCCAATAGCAATTCTTTCCCCAATCTCAAAATTCTTGAAAATGTATACACCAGCAACTCATGCCCTACCTTCTCGATAACCATCTCCTCACTCCTACACAACATGGGTTTCGCGCTGGCCACAGTACCATAACTGCTCTTCATTCCTTCCTAGAAATTGTCAACCAAGCCCGTGACTCTGGAAATATTGTCTCCACTGTTCTTCTTGACCTTTCTAAGGCCTTTGACACTATATCCCACACTCTCCTTCTCAACCACCTCTCTAACCTCAATCTCTCCCACAACTCTCTTTCTTGGTTCAGAAGTTATCTCTCTGATAGATCCCAAGCTGTGAAATGGAATACTGGTACCTCAAAATTCCTTCCTACCCCTACCGGAGTCCCTCAGGGTTCTATTCTCGGGCCTCTGCTCTTTAACATCTTTATCAATGATCTCCACTCTTCTATTCCTCTTGCTCAAATAGTACAATACGCAGATGACTCCACTGTTATCTGCTCTGCCCCTAGCCTTCCCGAGCTCCAAGCCAAAACCCAATTGGCCTTCACAACCATAGAAAATTGGATGCTTCAAAATCATCTTTCCCTCAATGCCAATAAATCCCACATCATTCTCTTCTCCCCCTCAAAAGCTCTGACTCTTGATAAGTCATCCTTCATAATTTCCAGCCTCTCCCAGTCCTCAATAGAAGTTGTTAGTAGTGCTAACTTACTCGGAGTAACCATTGATGAACACCTGAAATTTAATAATCATATTCAACTAAACATAAAGAAAACTCATCAGAAGCTCGGTATGCTTTACAGAAATGCAAACTTTCTTACTCCATCTTCAAGACAAACTCTCGCCACTACCTTCCTTCTCCCTTCTCTACTGTATGGTGCTCCTCTTCTATCCAATCTCTCCACTTCTATCTCCGCAAAACTTGAAAGTTGCTACTACAAAATTGCCAAATTCGCTACTAACTCCGCTCATTCTACACACCACTGCATCTGCCTCCGTAGTCTTCAATGGCTAGAACTCCCTAATCAACTCAATTTCCTCCAACTTACTACTGCACACAAACTAATCTTTAAACCCACTGCTTGCCCAGCATTATCTAATACCTTAACCATATACACTCATCCAAGGCCCCTAAGATCTAGCCACCAAAATCTTATTTCAGTATACAAACCCAAACGACCCCCTGGCCAACTCCTACTTTCCTATACTACAGCAAAAAATGGAACTCACTTTCTCCCCTTCTAAGAGCCACTACAAACTATTAACACTTAAAATCTCTTCTCCATTCTCACCTTTTCCAAAATTGGAAATGTAATTGTATACTTCCTACCTAGATCTCAATATATCCTAGTTCCATCCCGCCCCCCTGGTTCCCCTTCTTCTGACACTCTCCCTAGCTCCCCTCTCTTCTTCATTATCTCCTCCTTCCTCCCTGATTAAACCCTTTATTTTCCTTCAAGTGCTCTCATCCCACTGCCCACTTCTATGCTTACTCTCACCTTTAAATCTTTTGCCTTTTTCTCAAGGTGGTCTCCTGGACTCAATCACAAAATGAACATTAGTTATCTGTTCTTTTTCTGTCCTCTTCTGGACACCTCTCCTTTAATTTCTTTGCTTCTTCTTCGTTTCTCCCATGCTTCCCTGCTCTTGCATTCAAACTCTATCTATAATTTCCTTTTCCTTTCCTACTTTACTAACATTACAGTTGCATTAATATATCATTTTCTTATGTATAGTGCCCAATGCACCTCATTCTTGCTTGGAAATTGTTAAAGTATTATGCTATTAGAACAGAGTGTGTTTTTGTGTGTAATGTATTAGTTTAGAGCTTTTCTGCTGTGTTTTTGTGTGTAATGTATTATCATGGAGCTTTTCTCCCCGGGCCTCCACTGAAAACGGGCTTTCGGGCCCAGTGGACTTCCCCGGTTATCAAACTGGAAATAAAATAAATAAATAAATAAATAAATAAAATGCATACACTTGCAACTCCTTCCCTACCTCCTAGACAGTCAACTTCTTTCTCCAACTCAACATGGATTTAGCAAATACAACATTCCATTGAAGGCAGTATATGCCGAGGTGCTAGAATGTATTAAATTTGTTCTTTTTATCATGGATTGGATTGTTGTATTTGCTTTACATTCTTGCAGCTCGTGTGGTTTTGTGGTTTTGTCAACATGGATTTAGACCTGGACATAGTACTACCACTGCCCTTCTCTCCTTTCTTGACATCATCAACCATGCCTGAGACTCCGGCAACATTGTATCTACCCTTCTCCTAGACTTATCAAAGGCCTTTGATACTGTTTCCCAAAACCTTCCCTTGCCCAAACTCTCTCTTCTCAATCTCTTCCCCCTCCTCTATTAAATGATTTTCCAGTTACCTTTCTAATAGCCAGCAAGCCGTCAAGTGGAACAATAGTACCTCTTCCTTCCTTCACACTCCAACAGGAGTTCCACAATGCTCATTACTGGGTCCCTTACTTTTTAACATCTTCACTAATAATTTTCATCAGTGCATTCCTAATACCAAACTTGTCCAATACGCAGACGATTCCACCATAATTTGCTATGCTCAATCTCTCCCCAAACTCATGCAAACAACACAAGATGCCTTCTCTTGTACCGAGTCTTGGATGCTGAAAAATCACCTTGCTCTCAATTCATCCAAAACCAAAATCATGATCTTTACCCCATCTAAAAAGCACCTCTATTAATAAAAATTCCTTCTCCATAACCAGTCAGAATAAGTTTCCAATTGAAATAGTCTCCCATACAAAACTTCTAGTGTTATCATTGATGAACTTTTAAAGTTTGACATTCATATACAAATTGGTATTAAGAAATTACACCAAAAGCTCAAAATACTGTATCGTCACAGCCATTATCTCACTCCCTCTTCCAAACATATACTGTCTATTTCCTACCTCATCCTTTCTCTCTTGTACGGAGCCCCTCTCCTCACCAACCTTCAATCGTCCCTAAAGTCAAAACTGTCATCTTGCTACAATAAAATCTCTAAGTTTGCTACTGGGACCAAATCCTCCTCCCACGGCTGTGATGCAACTGGCTGGAACTCCTCCACTATCTCTCTTACATTCAGCTGTTAATTGCTCACAAACTCATTTTCAAACCCTCTAACATCCCTTCCCTCTCCTCCATACTCACCTTGTGTCATCCTAACAGATTACTCAGGTCCAGTAACCAGAACCTCTTCGAAGTGCACAAACCATTACATGCACCTGGGCAATTTCTCCTGTCTTTCTTCCTCACTAGCCTATGGAATTCGCCCCCCCCCCCCATTCAAATCACCCAGAACCACTCCACCTTCAAGACCATGCTTTATTCCCATCTCTTTTCTCACTGGGAATACTCATGCTCTCACCCCACCTGACTCCCTGTATATCATTTCTGCTCCCCACGTCCTTTTTTTTCTCCTTTCTCATAACTCATCCTAGTGACTCCCTTCATTTCATTTCCACTCCCTCTCCCTTTTTCCTTTCTCATAACTTACCCCAGTGACTCCCTTCATTTCATTTCCACTCCCTCTCCCTTTCCTCCTTTCTCATAACTCACCCTAGTGACTCCCTTCATTTCATTTCCACTCCCTCTCCCTTTTCTCCTTTCTCATAACTCACCCTAGTGACTCCATTTCATTTCATTTCCACTCCCTCTCCCTTTTTCCTTTCTCATAACTCACCCTAGTGACTCCCTTCATTTCATTTCCACTCCCTCTCCTTTTTTTCCTTTCTCATAACTCACCCTACTGACTCCCTTCATGTCATTTCCACCCCCTCTCCCTTTTTACTTTCTCATAACTCATCCTAGTGACTCCCTTAATTTCATTTCCACTCCCTCTCCCTTTTTCCTTTCTTATAACTCACCTTAGTGACTCCCTTCATTTCATTTCCACTCCCTCTCCCTTTTTTTCTTTTCTCATAACTCACCCAAGTGACTCCATTTCATTTCATTTCCACTCCCTCTCCCTTTTTTCCTTTCTCATAACTCACCCTAGTGACCCCTTCATTTCATTTCCACTCCCTCTCCCTTTTTTTCTTTTCTCATAACTCACCCTAGTGACTCCCTTCATTTCATTTCCACTATCGCTCCCTTTTTTCCTTTCTCATAACTCACCTTAGTGACTCCCTTCATTTCATTTCCACTCCCCCTCCATTTTCTCCTTTCTCATAACTCATCCTAGTGACTCCCTTCATTTAATTTCCACTCCCTCTCCCTTTCCTTCTTTCTCATAACTCATGCTAGTGACTCCTTCATTTCATTTCCATGCCCTCTCCCTTTTTCCTTTCTCATAACTCACCCAAGTGACTCCCTTCATTTAATTTCCACTCCCTCTCCCTTTTCTCCTTTCTCATAACTCACCCTAGTGACTCCCTTCATTTCATTTCCACTCCCTCTCCTTTTTCCTTTCTCATAACTCACCTTAGTGACTCCCTTCATTTCATTTCCACCCCCTCTCCTTTTTTTCCTTTCTTATAACTCACCCTACTGACTCCCTTCATGTCATTTCCACCCCCTCTCACTTTTTCCTTTCTCATAATTCACCCTAGTGACTCCCTTCATTTCATTTCCACTCCCTCTCCTTTTTTCCTTTCTCATAACTCACCCTAGTGACTCCCTTCATTTCATTTCCACTCCCTCTCCCTTTTTTCTTTTCTCATAACTCACCCAAGTGACTCCATTTCATTTCATTTCCACTCCCTCTCCCTTTTTTCCTTTCTCATAACTCACCTTAGTGACTCCCTTCATTTCATTTCCACCCCCTCTCCTTTTTTTCCTTTCTCATAACTCACCCTACTGACTCCCTTCATGTCATTTCCACCCCCTCTCACTTTTTCCTTTCTCATAATTCACCCTAGTGACTCCCTTCATTTCATTTCCACTCCCTCTCCCATTTTTCCTTTCTCATAACTCACCCAAGTGACCCCTTCATTTCATTTCCACTCCCTCTCCCTTTTTTCCTTTCTCATAACTCATCCTACTGACTCCCTTCATTTCATTTCCACTCCCTCTCCCTTTTTTCCTTTCTCATAACTCACCCTACTGACTCCATTTCATTTCATTTCCACTCTCTCTCTCCCTTTTTTCCTTTCTCATAACTCAGCCTGTTCACCTTTCACTGTTCTACTTTCTTGCTCTAATTCTTCCTACCTCTCACCTCATGAAACTTTGAGTGCATACGTGCCTGTACTCCAGATTATACTTATGTACTCCAAAATACTTATGTTTTAATTTCATTCAATGCTTTGTTACAACACTTTGCTCAAATGTTATTATTCTGTCTTCTATAGTACTGTGTTTTTAGTAGTTTTGAAAATTGTATTGTACTTAACTTTGTTGATATTGGCTTTGTAATAATTGTATATAGAGCTTTTCTTCCCGGGCCTCCATTGAAAACGGGATCATTTTGGCCCAATGGACTTTCCTGGTTAACAAACTGCAAATAAAAATAAATAAATAATAAATGGTCAGTGCAGTAGATTTAAGGGCAAAGAATGAAGTATTTTGTACTGTTTGGATAAATGGCAAACCCATAGAGCTCAAAGTTGATACAGGTTCCAAGTGCAATGTTATGTCAGCAGAAACATTTGCTAGAGTATGTAAATGTGAAAGGCTTGATTTGGCAAGGTGTGCAAAGCGTGTTGCTTATGGAGGTGAAGAAATTCAAACCGAAGGCTCAGTAGTGCTTTCATGTTCCTCCCAGCAGAGTGGGAGAAGCTATGACTTGTTATTTTATGTGGTCAAGAGGCATGCCCAGTCATTATTAGGGCTCAGAGAGTTTGAAAATGAGACTGCTTTCATTTAACAAGGAAGTCCACCATATTAGCTTAAAAGATCACTACTCTAATTTTGCCCAGTACATTTTTTTCTGTGTATGCAGATCTATTCCAAGACAAACTAGGCAAACATTTGTGTACTCCAAGAAGTTAGACCCAGAGGTCAGTCCAGTTATCAGGCCAGCACATAAATTTCCAATAGCCATGTAGGACAGAGTCAAAGCCAAGTTAGATAAAATGGTGCACAAGATGCGAGACGCTGTTGTAGGGCACATTGTATTGCAACATCGCCCTGCCCATTTTGGTAGTGCCTATTTGTAAAACTGATTGTTTTAATATGTTTTGTACTGATTTAAATGTGCGCTGCCCATTTGGTAGTGCCTATTGGTAAAACTGAGTGTTGAGACGTTTTTAACTGTTTTAAATGTACTCTGCTAACGTCAAATTCCTTACATTACAGTTGTATATTAGCAACTCTTGTTTAACAATCTGCCTGCATTAGTAGTACGGTCGCTTAACTCTGGTTATATATTACAAATCTATAATAGTGACCCTTGTCTAACAATTTGCCTTCATTAGTAGTTTTGTTAAACAAATGCAATACCTTTTCTTTGCTAATGTATTTTTAGATAAGCGTGAAGATGCTTATATTTTGTCCTGATAAAGTCCCAACTGATGCTTTTAATTGACATAAACCATCAGCCAAGGGGATTAATTTTTAACTCATTGCTACTTGATATGTGTTGATTTTTGATTGTAGCACATGTTTGATACCTGCCTATTACCACTACTAGGAGATAAGGTGTTTTTTTATATTATTAACGTACTATTTCTCTCTCAACTTTTCCCCCTGTTCTCCAGCTCTCTTACCCTGAATTACCCCCTGTGATTCATCTGGGTGGATACCTTGACCTAACTAAAGTAATATATGCTCATCCAATTGCTCAGGCAATAATTACAACTCTGCTGCCTCAACCCCCTTTTGTGGAAACTGAATCCAAGTGTCTCCCAGAAGAATATAAGGAAGTACGTGCATCTGCTGCTAAACCTTAAACTACTGTGCTTCTTAAACCCTGCTAGCTAATTTAGTACGCTCCCTGACAGGAAAGCCAGCAGCCTAAACTCCTCTTAGTTCTGTCTCTCCGTTCTTCCCCCCTCATCTAGTTCCCTGAGTTACACTAGCTCCCTTCTCCCTTCAGTCCACTTTAGTCCAGAGATTGCCCTGGTGGGCTAAGTGCACTTCATCATTTGTCCACTAGATGGCAACCTCTCCCCACTAATATAGACTTCAATTCACTCACTTGTATTCTCTCTAAGTTCTAACATTTCTTTTTCTCACTCTCTCTCCTACAAATGTATAGCCCACTCTGCCTACTACATCCAGGTCCCCTCTACTTACCCTTCTGTAAACAACGCTCCACTGATAGGTTCTCGATCTTCTCCCTCCTGGGTTCTCCTAGAAAAGTGTGTCCAACTTCAACTGCTACCACATCTCCTAGATAATCACCTTCTAACTCCCACACAACATGGATTCAGACCAAATCATAGCACTATGACAGCCCTCCTCTCCTTCCTTGAAACTGTAAATAAAGCCCATGACTCTGGCCTAATTGTTTCTACCCTACTACTTGACCTGTCTAAGGCCTTTGACACTATCTCACACAGCCTGCTTTTAACTAAACTCTCAAAACTTAACCTATCTCCCTCCTCTTTGAATTGGTTTTCCAGCTACTTATCCAATAGATATCAAGCAGTAAAATGGAAAAAGGCCACCTCCTCATTTCTTAATACCCCTACCGGAGTTCCCCAAGGCTCCATATTGGGTTCCCTTCTTTTCAATATATTTATAAATGATTTCCGCAAATCTGTCCCATTCTCAAACATCTTCCAATATGCAGATGATTCAACTATTATCTGCTCTGCCACATCTATCCCCACACTGCTAAAACTTACGCAAGATGCTTTTTCAACCACAGAGCAAGTATTACTTTGCAATATTCCTTTTGTTAGTCTGTATCATCTGTAAGTTTCATCACAAGTCTGTATTATTTCTAATGTTTGCTGTACTATTTGAAATTATTTGCTTGAATCTTTTACATTTGTATAATTATCATTAATAACCTGCTGTACCTAGATTGTTTTGGAGCTTTTCTCCCCAGGACTCCATTGAAAACAGGTTCATTTTGGCCCAATGGACTATCCTGGTAAACCAACTGCAATAAATAAATAAATAAGGTGTGATTTGTCCATATGAAACGCCAACCGAATGAGTATCTTCCATGGTGGTAGCTCATAAGAAAAGCTCAGATGACATCAGAATATGTATTGAACCATGAGATTTGAACAAATCATTAAAAAGACCTCATCACTCAATGCGCACAGTCGAAGAAGTCACAGCCTTGATGTCAAAAAACACTATTTATTTTGTCTTAGATGCAAAGGGTTCATTTTGTCAAATTCAGCTTGACAAAAAAATCATCATTGCTCACTACTTTCAGTACTCCGTTTGGCAGGTACAGATTTTTGAGTATACCATTTGGGATAAATTCTGCAAGTGAAGTCTTTCAATGTGCCATGGAGCAAATGTTTTCTGGGTATCCTTATGCTATTATAGTAGACGACATACTTATAGGAGGTCATGATGAAGCAGAACATGACAGAAACCTCAGAAAAGTTCTAGAAAAGGCAAGTCAAGTGAATCTTAAACTCAATCCAGAGAAATGCAAGTTCAAGGTACAAGAGGTTACTTATGTTGGTCATTTATTTACAACCAGACCCTTCAAAACAGTCATTCTCGAAATGCCAGCACCAGACAATGTTCAAACCCTGCAACATTTTCTTGGCATGGTCAACTACTTAGGCAAGTTTATTCCAGACTTGAGCCAACTATCAGCACCACTCAGAGAGCTGACACTTAAAGATGTATCCTGATCTTGGTTAGAGCAACACCAAAGAGCATGTGAAGTCCTGAAACAGAGAATTGCCAGTCCACCAACACTCCGATACTATGATGTTCACAAGACAGTTACACTTTCCTGTGATGCTTCAAAGTTTGGTTTAGGTGCAATTATTTTACAAGAGAATCAACCTGTTGCCTCTGCATTAAGAACTCTTACCCAAACTGACATACAGTATGCTATGCCTAGATCGAGAATGAGCTTTTGGCAATTGTGTTGCATGTTCGAAGTTCCATGGTTATGTTTATGGTAGACCTATCCAGACTGAAACAGACTACCAACCACTAGTCACTATCCTGAGAAAACCTATGCACTCAGCTTCAATGTGTGATGCTGAGATTGCAAAAGTAAGATTTCAGTCTTGTCTATAAGAAAGCCAAACTTCTTTATCTTGCTGATAAATTATCCAGATCACCCAGAAACACTACAGAACAGCATGAGAATGAGAACCTTGATTTCAAAGTCATAGAAGTGAGAAATTTTTCTTCCACACATCTTGACGAGCTGACAGATCACACAGCTACAGATACAGTTTTACAGAGGCTCACCCACTTTATCTTTTAAGGATGGCCATCAAACAATCTAGTTTACCTCAAGAAGTGCAACTTTCCATACAGAGATGATATTTTGGCTGACAAAGGTATCATAATGAAAGGTCCGAAAGTAATTGATGTTCTTTGTGTTTCACTGTTGCAGTCATTACATTTGGGTAATCTGCTGGCAGGTTGCCCTCAGTCGGCCTGATTAACAAAGTCTTGGGTCCTGCGTCGGCTGCTGTCCCTTCTTCCATGACGTCAGGTCATCAGGGGTATAAAACATGCATCCAATGCCACTGCATCAGTCTTTCTTGCTGTGCAGTGCCCGAAAGAAGAAGCAGTTCGCAAGTGCCGGTCAGCCGACTCCTGAAATTTTCGTTTTCGAGTTTCAGAACCGAAGTCTTCAACTTAAAGCTAAGTACACTGTTGGGGAAACTTTTTCTTGCTCTTTACCGATGTCAGTAAAAGTTAATAATTGCATTACTTGTGGAAAGCAAATACCTCACAAAGTCTTTCATTCATACTGTATTCCTTGTCTAGGCCCTGACCACAATGTGCCACGCTGTCGGTTTTGTGCTTTATTTAATCAGCGCACTATCCGTCGTCGGTACATTTTTGCCTCTAAATATTTTGTTTCACGGTTTAATTATCCAGAAATGTCGTCGGTTAGCCATCCGACTACCGGGATTCTGAAAAAATGCAAAGATAAAGACAGAGACAGGCCACAGAGGTCCAAATCTGCCGACAACACTTCTCCTAAGCCAGTCGCCAGTTCGCCGGTACTCAGTGAGGTGCTTTCACAGCCCCTGATACCCGCTACTTCTGATTCGCAGGCCTCTACTGAGACCCATTCAGAGTCCGGTATGCCGCAAGAGGCTTCACCCATGGAACCCACGGATGTCTCTACCTTGGATGGGTCCAGAGCCGCTGTGAGAGTGTATTCAGGCCTACAGACTTGCATATTAAATCGACTCCACCTTCATTACTAAGGCCTAAATCTCGATCTGTGTCTAAAAAACTGACACCCAGGCCCCTATGCCTAAAAAACAAATGATCAAAATGGCTGAAGATCTAATTACTCTAATCAGGGGTAGTCAACCCCCCCCCCCCCCAAGAGGCCTAGGGCTGAGCTTGATCAGGTTTCTATTTCTTCTGACTCTTCTAATGACCTGGATTTATCCATACTTACTTATGAGGATTCTGATGCAGAGGACTCCATTCCCACTGCTTCCCCTCCTGAGGATTTTTCTTTTGGGGAAACTTTACATACCTTAAGGGAGCATTTCCACTGGGAAAGTCAGGAATTTTCTGATTCAAAAAAAGAGGCTTAGGGATTTCCTTCTTCTACCTCAGCATAGGCCCTTGGCTATACCTCCTGTACTAGACATTGTTGATGATGTGTTTTTGGAATCCAGTATGGCCCCTGATTCCCTGCCTCTAGCTCCTAGTAAACCTGACAGATACTACAGGGCTGCTGAGTCCCACAAGTTCCTTTTCAAAAATCCTGTTGCAGATCCAGAAACCATTTCTCAGGGGCCCAAAGGCATTAAGACTTCTACTGCTAAAAATCCTACCCCTTCTGATAGAGACTCCAGGGCACTGGATAGATGGGGTAAGAAGGTTTATACTTCTGCAACCTTGGCAATCAGGGCTTTAAACTGCCAATTTCATATGTTAAAATATCAACAGCATATTGTTGGACTGCTTAAACAGAAAATGATGTTGATTCCTGACTGTGTGGAAAAGAAAGATTTACAGGATTTATTGCATTCTGCTGAACAAGTTGGAAAACATACTTTGCAATGTGGTTTTGATTCTTTAGAGGCCTCCTGCAGGGCTGCTGTTACTGGGTCTGTGCTTAGAAGGCATGCTTGGCTTAAGGAGCAATCTTTGCCTGATCATGTGAAAGCGACATTGTTGGATGCTCCTTTAAATCAGGACTGTCTGTTTGGCAATAAGGCTGAAAAAGTTCTAAAAAGATGGAAGATAAAGCTAAATCTATGCAAACTGTTAAAGATTTCTTACAAGTGCAACCTCCAAGATTTAGTAGGCACTGGCCTACTAAGAGTTGGTCTTTTTCAGCTCCTTCCAGATCCTCTCAAGCCAAACCCAGACACACCAAAAGCATCAGGTTTCAGTCCCAGGGGACTCTCTGAACTAAGCAGTGGGGCGCATCCACTTCCAAATCTGGAAATAACAAGACACCCCCCTATGGTAAACAGTCTCGATGACCTCCTTTTAAAATTACCAAGCACTTACCTTTTAGCCACCCCTTTGGGGGGAAAGATTGCTCTTCATGCAAAGAACTGGGAACTCATAACCCAGGACAAATGGGTTTTAAATATAGTGTCCCAGGGATACAGATTTCATTTCCACACATTGCCAACACCAAATGGGTGGCCAGACCTGCCCCCAAGTCAGTGGGCAGAGGCTCAAAAACAAGTACTTTCTCTCTTACACATGGGGGCTATTCTACCAGTACCAGAAGAGGAAAAGGGACAAGGTATTTATTCCAGGCTCTTTCTGGTACCCAGAAAAGACAAGTCGTGGCGTCCAGTTCTGGAACTGTCTACTATAAACACCTTTCTGGACATTCCAAAATTCAAGATGCTGACTCTTCACCAGTTACTTCCTATGCTAGGCAAAGATGCCTGGTTGGCAACTCTAGATTTAAAAGAAGCATACCTGCACATCCCAATCAGGGAATCTTGCAGAAGATACCTACGCTTCAAAGCAGGCTACTTGCATTATCAGTTCTCTGCACTGCCCTTTGGCTTGTCTACTGTGCCGAGGGTATTCACAAAGTGCCTGGCTCCAGTTATTGTATTTTGCAGGCAAAGAAATATTCAAATATATCCATACCTGGACGATTGTCTAATTCAGGCAGAAAACCAGAGCATTCTTCTAAATCATCTGGCGTTTGTAAAAAGGGTTCTAACTTGTCTGGGGTACACCATAAATGAAAAGAAATCACAACTGGTAGCCTCCCAACAGATTACATTCCTGGGTGCAAGCTTGAATACAACTGCCCAGATGGCTTTCCTCATTCCAGAGAAGCAAATTCATTCAGTAACTTACTTCAAACAAGTGGCCACAAAAACCCTGCTATCTGCAAGACAAATACTGCAAGCCTTGGGGTTTATGGCCTCCTGCATTCTTCTAATTCCATATGTAAGACTGCATATGAGGAAACTACAGTGATACTTAAAAAGTCTGTGGAGTCAGCATTGTCACAGCCTTGTCACAACCTGGAAACAATGATCCCTATCATACCTTGCCTACGCCTAGAATTCCTATGGTGGGCAGAGGCCTGCCACCAAAACAAGGGACTGCCATTCACACTACCCCCTGCCACCCAAACCCTGACTACAGATGCATCAAACTATGCATGGGGGCTCACGTGGCAGGGAAGTGCATTCAGGGCAAATGGAACCCAAATCAAATGCACCTACATATCAATCAAAAAGAAATGTTAGCTGTACAGAATACTCTGACAGCCTTCAAGGACTACATTCTTCCAGGACAACTAATGGCAAAGACAGACAACACCACAGTTATGTGGTACATAAACAAGCAGGAGGGTACACATTCTTACCCCCTCTACAGACTAGCCATGGCATTGTGGAACATAGCCTTGAGCTACCAAGTGCACCTACAAGCTCAATTCCTGCCAGGAAAATTGAATACACTGGCAGACGACCTAAGCAGAAATCTCATTGACCCACACGAGTGGAAACTGGAGCCATGGACTTTCAACATGTTGACAAGCAAATGGGGAGCCCAGACGTAGATCTATTTGCCTCTCCCCAGAACTACCAGTCAGACAAGTTTTGCACAAGGACTCCCCACAAAGAAGCCTGAAAAGTGGCTGCTCTGTCCTTCAGCTGGAAAAACCTATCAGTCTACGCCTTTCCCCCTCTGCCTCTGCTCTCCAAAGTTCTGCTAAAAGTCAAACAGGAATGATTTTGATTGCTCCAGACTGGCCACGCCAACACTGGTACCCACTCCTGCGAAGTGTGTCACAAATATCTCCGCGGCACCTGCCTCAGACACCTTCCTTGCTGTCTCAGCAGGAGAACCAAATTCTGCACCCTCAGCTTCCAACATTGAACCTTGCGGCCAGGCTAATCACTTAAATTCACCTTTATCATCCCTCAGCAAACCTGTGATGGATGTTATCTTGGAGGTGAGACGGACTAGTACTAGAAAATCTTATGCTGACAAATGGAAAAGATTCTGTGACTGGAACCAATCTTTAGGGATGAGCACAGCAGCACCCAATTTACCTCAGATTTTGCAATACTTAACTGAGATGCTTTACAAGGGCCTGTCTTTTTCCTCTATTAAAATCCACGCTTCAGCTATTTCAGCTCACTATAACACAGAACCACCCCTCTTCTCTCATCCCCTGCTCAAGCAGTATCTCAGAGGGGCAAAGAACTTGAGACCACCCAGGAGAGCCCCTACCCCAGCCTGGGACCTTAACTTTGTTTTGGAGAAGCTCACTCTACCTCCTTTTGAGCCAGCTACTTCTGCAGACTTAAATTTTCTTTCTTGGAAAACAGCCTTCCTTTTTAGCAATCACTTCAGCTAGAAGGATATCTGAATTATAGGCCCTTATGGCAGTGGAGCCTTTCATCATCTTTCATGTGGATGGGGTATCTCTGAGGACCAATCCATCCTTCATGCCCAAGGTGGTTTCCAGTGTGGCTCTTAATCAGTCCATTCATTTGCCAACCTTTTTTCCCAATCCACAGAACAAAGGGGAACAGATTCTGCTTTCCTTGGATGTGCACAGACAACTTCGATTCTACTAGGACAGGACTAAATCTCGAAGGAAATCTGAACAATTGCTGGTAGCATTTGCTGCAGGGGCAGAGGGGAAGGCTATTTCAAACCAAACCATTTCTAAATGGATAAGCCATTGCATTAATTTCTGCTATAAGCACCATGGAAAACCTATCCCCCAGATCTCACTCCACCAGGGCTGCATCTGCTTCTACAGCCTTTCTCAGAGGTGTTCCTACCAGGGATATTCTAGAAGCTGCTACCTGGAGTTCTGTACATACTTTCACCAAGCATGATCATTTACCAATTTTCTCTAAATCCAGAGCTGGCTTTACCACTGCTGTCTTGCAGGGCCTTATAGCTGGCCCTAATGCTGTATAAGCTCCTCCTCTTAACCATAGCTTTGGAAATCTACCCAAATGTAATGACTGCAACAGTGAAACACGAAGAACAGTTGTGTACACTTACCATAAATGTAGATGTTTGAGTGTATTCACTGTTGCAGTCCTGGTTACCCTCCCTCCAACCCCCTAATTTTCTCTGGCTATACCTCTACTTTCATTTACTATGCTTAAAAGCCTTTTTGGTGTATTTGCTTTTGGTTGGAGGTATATTTTTGTGTTTTTAATTTTATTTGCTCCCCATTAGGGGGGCACTTGACATCTGGGGCAAGAAAAACAAAAACTGATGTAATGGCGTTGGATGTATGTTTTATACCCCTGATGACCTGATGTCATGGAAGAAGGGACAGCAACTGACGTAGGACCCAAGACTTTGTTAATCAGGCCGACTGAGGGCAACCTGCCAGCAGATGACCCAAATGTAATGACTCCAACAGTGAATACACTCGAACATCTACATTTATGGTAAGTGTACACAACTGTACTTTCCAAAGTCCTTGCAACCATAGCACATTACTATCTTGCATTGTGGTTACCCAGGAACCAAATCTACCAAAAGGAAGGTGAGAGACCTAGTATTTTGGCCGTCTATGTCAAATGACATTGAGAGAACACTTTTTTATCTTGTTCAGTGTGTAATAGTACAAAGCCACATCAACAGAAAGAACCACTTCAACTTAAACAAATTCCGGAGCTACCTTGGTCGACAGTAGCCACAGACATTTTCGAGTAGAATGGTCAACATAGTTGGTGTTAGTAGACTCTAACTCCAATTGGTTTAAGAGTGACATACTTCCTAACCTGGCATCCAGTACTGCCATTACTAAAATGAAACGTCATTTTGCAGTCCATGGTAGTCCACACACAGTTATTTCTGACAATGGCAAGCAGTTTACAAGCCAACAGTTCAAAAGATTTGCTGAAGAATGGGACTTTACTCATGTCACAAGTAGTCCAGAGTACCCACAGTAAAATGGTTTGGCAGGATGTGCAGTTCAAAGTGCAAAACAATTACTTGAGAAGTCAAAATGAGACAATAGTGATGTTTTCCTGAATCTCTTGAATCTCAGAAATATTCCTTGTGACAAGCATCTTTGTTCACCTGCCCAGAGACTTCTGTCAAGACTAACCAGAACCACATTACCAATCAGTAGTCAATTGTTGGTTCCATATGTCAAGAACAACAGATCAATGAAAGCCAATCTGTTGAAGAAGCGCCTATCCCAGATGTCCTACTATAATAAGACCAGTAAACAGCTCAATCCATTACTAGACGGAGAAGTGATAAGGATCCAAATGTCCAAAGGTTATGATTGGATTGGTGTCATGAAGAATATTGGTCCAGAGCCGAAATCATACATTGTGGAATCAGAAGGAGCAACGTTTAGGCATAATTGGAAGCACTTGAGACCAGTGTCCGAGCCTATACCACAGCAGATAGCCTGTGTGAAAGACTGTTTATCTCAGAGTGAGTTGTCAGGGGTTCCAGTTCCAGAGGAAGCTCCTGTTCCTATGACAAGTCCAGAAGTTCCTGATATGAGGTGTGCACTGCAGATTGTCCCTATTACTAAATTTGGTCCTAACTGTTCTGCTACGAGATATGGTTGACTGTCTAAACCCTGTAGCAGATATGAAGCAACTTGGACATTAACATTGTGTTTTGTTTCCAATGTACATAATAATGCATGTCTGTCTCTGATATTGTTTTGCATAAAGGGCAATGTTTTTCAGAGGGAGGATATGTATTAATGTGTGTTTATACCTTTAAGAAGCTATCCAAAGGCTTGCAGAAATGTATAAATACTGAGCACATGTGAGCCTGACTGCCATTTTGTAGTAAGCAGTTGAGATGTAAGCATGTATGTGTATAAGGTCTGTTTGTTAATTAGTTTGTTCATATTTAAAGATGCTGCAATCCATCCTGATGTGTTTGTATGTATTAAAGTAGCTGAACGAAACCCCAAACCTTCTTGTTTTATGTATTAGAGAAGAATGAGTGACACCTGCTGAAAGCTCATTATTTCTCCGAGAATTTTCTTAAGCTCCATTGTAGCAGTTTAGGTGGAATATAAATACTTGCCAGCATAATCCTCCTTCCTTGCCAGTAGCCCCTTACTACTACAAATCTACCACAGTTATCTTTTTTTTCCTGTTCTGTCACTGTTGGAGCTCCTGTAGCAATTAATATAAGTACTCCCCTTTTCCTTTTTCCCAGATATGCTGCTGAATAACAACCCTGAAATCATTTCTTTATCAACGTCACATGCTCATTTCTTTCCGTATGTGTCTCCTGTAGCTTAGCTATTTGCACTCTGCATTTCTTAATATAGTTCACTACTCTTTCATAGGTTCATAGGTAGGTACTAGGCTAACGGCCCAAGGGCCTACGTAAGCGTAGCCAGCAAGGTTCCATGGCTTAAGCCACCCAAGAAAGTTATTTCCTGTGCCACTGTCGAGCAGAGACAGAGAAGTGATCCCCGGGGTGTATTTCCTATTTCCCATCCACTCATCAAGATTTTTCTTGAAGAGTGCTAATGAAGAACTTTGCTTAACATAGATGGGTAGCTTGTTCCAGAGTATAGGACGTTTCTGGGACAGGAATCTATCCCTCCAGCATGTCCTGTTTATTGTGGTGACAAGGTTTAGGTCCGTAGAGTGTGTAGCTCGGAGGGATTGGGATTTCTTTAGGTGTAGCATGTCCAACAGCTCTGGGTTTGACATAGCTTTATATGTTAGGCAGAGATCACCTCGGAGTAGGCAATATGCTACAGAGTAAAGCTGGAGTTTTTTGAGGCGGTCAGTGTAGGCCATTTGTTTGAGGCCAGTAATCCTCTTTGTGAGGTACTTCTGTGGCCTTTCCAGCTGCTGCAGATGTCTTGTGAGGTACATTCCAAAAGGGGCGTTGTACTCTATAATGGGTCTAATGAGTGACGAGTAGAGGGGAACAATGACCTCTTTTTTCCTGGATGAGAACCCTTTTATGATGAGGTGTGCCACATAGAAGGACTTCCTTTCTTTTTTGTATATACCTGTGAGACCATTCCCATTCAAAGATAATATGGAAAGTGTTGCCATTATGATAAGAAGTTATTATTCCCACCTGCTATGTGTAACAGCTTTTTTCAAATGTCAAGTTTCAGCTTTTGTACAGTAAGGCAATCTTATGCATTTCTTGACTGTAGGTGTTTTGGCTACATCAGCTTGCCTGCCCTTAGCACCGGTCCTATACTCTTTATTGCCAAACAAGCAGTTATTAATGGGGGTACTCCATGACAGACCATGTGAAAAAAAAAAAAAGAAAGAAAAAAAGAATAAAAAAAGAAATTCTTCCAGTACGGGACGTCTCAGCTGTGTGTTACAGAAATGAATCCTGGCACTCTTTGAACTTGCTGTTTCAATTCCTATAAAGTACCTCTCCAGAATGACATATATCTGCTAAAAGAATTTCTGAGCTGCAAGCCTTAATGTTTAAACAACCATTTTTGATCTTCCACAAGGACGGAGTTGCTCTGTATACCAACCCTATCCTCATGCCCAAATTAGTGACAGAACTTCTCTTGAATCTGACTAATCACATGCCCGTGTTCTTTCCAAAACTCCAGAACAAGGGATAGAGAACCTTGTATGCTTTTGACATGCATACACAGCTGAGATTCAGCCTAGACAGTGTTAAGGGTATCAGAAATCAGATCAGCTTTTTTCCTCCTTTACAAAGGTTAGGCCCGCCAGTAAACAAACTCTATAAAAATGGCTTGCTTATTTATTGATTTTTGTTACTCTATACATAGAAAACCTGTACAGGCTCACTGTCAGTGCATTCTTCACAGTGGGTAATACCTAGTCAGATTTAGAAGAAGCTACCTACTCCTTTGTCCTCATCTGCCAAACATCATAATTGAGGTCATGTATCCAAGTCCAGGGTAGGGTTTGCCACAGCTGTTCTTCAAGGGTTGCTCTTTCAGTTGCCCAGTCAGGGGCAGCCACCCAGTGGCCCTTACGCTCTAGGAGTCTTCCCAGAAGAGATGACTGCAGCAGTGAATACTATGAGTAACATAATACAGTTGCATTAGGTACTTACATAGTACAGTTGCATGATGAATTTATTGTAATTTTAGATGTTCAGATATATTCACTGTTGCAGTTCTTATTCCCTCTCACTACCTGCAGTTATCTCGCTTAAGAATCTTGGGTTTGGGGTGGGTACCCTGTACATGTTCTTTCCCCCACCTTCATTCTCATTTCCCGCCAGATTTCCTTCATTCTTTGACCCTCTTAGTACCCAGAGAGGCCAATTGAGACTTCTGATCAAATTATTGAGGATAAGTCCCATGGTTCCACTTTTTCCCTGCATCGTAAGACAATTTCCTGTTCAGCCAGGGTAAAACAGATTTTAATGTAGTATCAGTCAATGTCCCTCTTATACCTTTGACAATTCTGATGTCAGAGTGGGAGGAAGTCAGTTGAAGCCATGAGGGGGAGGGGAAAGCCCTGGCAGTCTGGCTGCTGAAGGCAGTATTCCCAGAAGTTATGAATGCAACAGTGACTATACTTAAACATCTACAATTGTGTTACGTTCCTAACACAACTGCACTTCCATCACTACTACCTGCATATGCCAGAAAGATGTTTTTGCCTGCATTTCTACTCAGAAGATGACAGCAGTTGATAACTCCTTGCACTGGTGATGATGGGTGCATCCACTGTGAAGCCCCAGGCCTCAGCAAGCACACCATCACAAGGACCAGAAGTTGGAAGGTAGGTAACAACCTAGCTAATTGATGACTTGGCTCTTCTAAGGGCAGGTTAACTTCAAAAATAGTCTGTCAGCTCTAGCAGTTGCTGAGTTTGCTTCAACAAGTGAGATCATGAGGCCACACCAATATTCTATTTTTGCAAATTATGAGAGGCTCAGAGAAAATGTACCATCAGCCGCTACCCTGGTAAAGGCACTGCTGGTTATTTGGAGCTTGAGGCCAGCTGGTCTGATCCTAGGAAGTGACCTCTGGAGTTTCCCAGCCATGGCTTTTTTCAGGTTCACTCAGTAGGCTCTACAAGGTCTGTCACCCAATGTTGAGGAGGGGGTCACTTGGTCTTCCCATAGAGGGCTTGTAGCTGATAACATCTGGAGTGTTGTTGGACCTTTTGTCATGAGTTCAAAATTACAAAGTTAGGAAATATGTCCTGTAGCTAGATTTGCTGCAATTAACAGGTGCCCTTTGTGTGCCTTTTCCTTTTGCCTGACACCTACTACACAACTGTCTTGCAATCTCTTTATGTATGAGAAAGTATGCAGTCTTATGTATGTAACTTCTCCCATTCAAGTTCTTATAATTAGTGTGAGGATCCTTATGCCATTCTGTCTGAGCAGACAAGACAGAGAATCCTTCATTCTCTCCATCTCCCCCAACAACTATGTTTCTTTGGAGAGACCTTGAGACTCATGAGGTATTCATGTACTGGTCTACTTCTCCCATTTCTTCCCCCCTGAGTAGCCTTAATGAGTATTTGGAGAAGAAGGATGAGACTTCCTCAGATACCTCCCTCTTGAAGCCAATCTTCAAGTATACTATCCCGACATAATGGAAGCATACTGACTTGGACACCGTGACCCTCAAGAAAGTACATAACATTTTACAAACTCATTGCTGAATGGAGTGAGTCTCTTACCAAATGTCATTGTTCTGACTCGTATGTGCTCTCATCGGTCCAGCATGGGCCTCAGAGATAACAGCATTTTATTACCCTGTCACCAGAGACCAAAGCTTTGGACAAATGTGACCATATGGTTTGCTTCTTTGCATTTGTGGGCTTAGATACCTGAAATATTTATCTCTTCTGTCCATATTCCATTCTAGTCTATTGAATCAGGCTGTGGGAAAACTTGCAAACTTGTCTGAGTCTGTGCTGTAGCAGGACCTGTTTAAGCCTTAGTTGGCAACATCTGCAGTATGTAACCCACTATAATTTTGACAGCAGTGATGCTTGTAACTAGGGGAACATGACTAGACGTGTGCCTGTGGGGGGCCCAGAAACAATGCTCTGGATGCCCAATTCAGGAACAATTTCTTACTGGTCAGATCTCTCAGGAACCAGTAAGTGGCATTTTAGGAATGAACCAGGGCATAACAACTTATGCTCCCTCAGTATCACACTCTTCTTCTTCTTCTGCTTCAATGAGATAAAACCAAAACAGAAAGAAGTGACCTTGCCACCCCCATGAAGGCATTGAAGTATTGCATGGCCTTGCTCTCCAAGGATTTGTCAGTCTCTGAAAATGATGACTCCACTTGTCCAGCTGCAACAGTCCTGGTTGCAGTCTAGAGCTTACAACTGTGGGTAACTCCATGTTAACCCCTACTTGGAGAGCCACAGTCAAAGACTAGTGTTTCTGGTTGTGATCACAGTATACCATGTCTATCAGCTATTAGGTTCTCCCCAGAAAAAGAGCTCGAGTAAGAGACCACATTGTTTTGATATAGTTCTTGGGATAGGACTAAACTTTATTGCTGAAAGGAATCATAGAGATTTCCAATATTCCTCATTTTGAAAGGAGTGGAGATATTTTGTACCTTCTTGGACTTCATCAGCTTGAACCAGCATATCCAGTTTGTTCAGTACAAAGTGGTAACACGCTGAAGGAGGGAGGGGGGTCATGATCTCGATACTTATATGGAGACATTTTACATAATTGAAAAATTCTAACACATCACTATCTGTGGTTCATGCATGAAATTCCCTTTGTTTGCTCTAGGTAGGCATTATCTTTGGTATAAAGTCTTATCATTTGACCTATTAAATCCCAGATTTTTTTTTCAAAATGTTAGTCATTGTGTTGAAACCTTGTAGGATAATGTTATCCCTGTGATGACATACTTGGACAACTAGTTCATGGTGGTCCTGTCAAGGGGGTCCCTGAATGTAACTTTGGAGTAGGTACTTCAGTGGTTGTAGTCCCTACTGCTATCTACAGATTGGGAGAAGTCCTCTCTGACCCCATCCCAGTGGGTTACTTTCATAATTATGATACTGGACTTTCTCCAGTGTTGGACATTCCTGACCATGGAGAGGACCAGGAGGACATAGACTTGGTGTTCTGAGTGAAGGCACAGTGAGAGATCTGGACCTAGATCCTATGGCATCTTTGGGGTTTGTTGGTGCCATTTTTACAGCTGAGAGTATGGGTGTTGCAAAGGACTGTGAGGTGTCAGGTGGCTGCAAAGCCAGCACATGCTCGCAGAATTCTGGTGTCATGTCTTGCTGAAATGGTCCTGGAGTGGGGAACAGTGTGCTCCAGCCTTATGGTGGGTCTCCCTTCCTTCCAGCTGAACACATCCAGGTCCTAACAGTGCATGTTTCCCTGGCAGGTTAAGGTGTTCACCTTGGTTCCCACACAGCTATGGTCCTTCTGGAAAATCGGTATGCTCATCAACCATTTGGAGCTTTGGGCATTGTCGCTGGCCATGAAGACCTTGAAGATGAAGCAAATTTATGGGCAATTTTGCATTCAGTCTCACAGACAGTCAATGTTGTGGTGTCTAAGCAAGTTCTGGGACATGCAGCTGATCATTGTAAAGGGGCAGTACTGACTCGGCAATGGGTCCTATACAGGGGCATCACTCTCTCAGGAGTTTACATACCTGAGGAACTAAACAAGTAGACTGACTGACTGAGCAGCTCCTCCAATCCAATCCTGGAGTTGTGAATAAAGAGGTGTTTGCTGATGTGGTTCTTCCAGAAGCAGAGCAGTCCAGAGACCGACCTTTTTGTCACTTGGGATAATGTAGTCCTTCCTATCTTTTCATTGCAACAGGGTAAAAGTGCAGGTGTAGGTGGAAACCTTCTTCATTTTTTGCATAACCTGTAAACTGACTGGCTAAGGAGGTATGTGTGGATACAGAGGTGGAAATATCATTTGAGGCATAAAGTTCATGCATGCCTTCCTACTGATTACATTATCCATGCCACATTCCAGGGTTCAGAGAAGAAGGACCAAAGCTAATTTTCATTGCTCATTGGTAACCAAGACAGCTATAGTTTTATGCCATCAAGTTTGTAGCAGTTAACAAGTTTTCCTTGTCCTGATTAAGGATGCCCTCCATTGCTGTGGCAACAGCTAGCTCCACTTCGTGGCTTTACTCCTGATGTAGATCATCTGATCCTACCAGATCTCCATCCAGGAATGTCATCAGTGATAAAAACTGCAAAAGAGAGCATTCCACTTTTCACACCTGTTCCTCTAAGTGAAGGCTCCGTCCTCATCTGGTTAGAATGTTGGTGTATATCTCCTTAGCCAGTCAGCTTATAGGTTTTGCTAACTTATCTCAGACAGATGTACAGTTTGCCTCTCACTTATATTATGGTCAAGGTACATACTTCAGCTGTTTTCCCACATTACAACTTTGTGGTGATCAGACGTTTCATCTAGCAGATGGTTATAGAGTTCCTTACAGGAGTTGTCTATCCCCACTCACCTGAGGAGAATCTTTCTTCTCCAGTATTTGAACTCTGCCTTCCTGCTGTCCATTTGAACCCTCTCATTTGGTGGTGCTGATATTTGTGTTTGAAATTTTTTTCTTGCAAGTAGCCATTACTTTTGCTCACAGAATTTCAGAATTTTAGGACCTCACTTAGGAAAGCATATCGACAAGGATTTGTTGAGCCTTGATTGACCCTCATTTCCTCCTAAAGGTGGTTTCTGAGTTATTTTTTTAATGATCCTTTCATTCTGTTTTATTTGCCTGAACAGAAAATATGAGAGAGACACCTTTCATAGCCTGGACGTGCATTTCAAGCCAGGTTTTATCTGAAGCAGTTGTGTATGAGTGGGAATACCAAATAGGTGTTCATTCTCTTTACTTCGTCAAGAGAAAGGTGTGTAGTACCAAATAAACCATTTGCAAGACTATTACCAACTGCATTTTGTTTTGATGTTCTCTCATTGCAAAATTATGCAGTTAAAATCCACTCCACTGGAGGCTTGGTTGCCTTCACTGCTTGCTTCAAGAATATCCCTACTGTAAACATCTGCACCATACCCTTAGACATCAGCACCAAGCATTGCTGTATTGACCATGGCTCCAGGAAAGTCTGGCTTACTACCTTGGTACTTCAAGATCTAGCCTGTTGATCTTCCAGAAGTAGAACAGTACAATAGACTAACCTTTTTGCCACTTGGGAGAATTTAGTCCTGATTCTTTTCATTGCAACAGGGTAAAAGGGAAGATAGAGATGGAAACATTCTTCATTCTTTGTGGCATACACTTCTTGTACACTTTC
Organism: Protopterus annectens; assembly: GCF_019279795.1. Classification (NCBI taxonomy): domain Eukaryota; kingdom Metazoa; phylum Chordata; order Ceratodontiformes; family Protopteridae; genus Protopterus; species Protopterus annectens. The sequence continues at coordinate 1,722,938,227 of NC_056739.1, read as the reverse complement.
CTTTATTATATCAGCATTATATCAACAGCTAACTATGTTTCAGCTTTTCGTGTGATTATTACCTCTTGCTTAGGCCAAAAAAAAAAAAATCTGACATCATAAATTCTATTGTTTTACTGTTTGGGTTCAACATAGTCACAGGACATATCATAAAAACTCAGATTTTAGACATTATAGACACATTCTCACTGTATCAGCTGATCTAAGAGGATACCCACCTTGAGGGGCCACAAATACCCACTTGTCATCTTCCTGTGTTTGGATGGCCTCTTAATTTGGTGTTGGCTGTTGAGTTCCCTATTAGGTGGACAGATACATACTACTTGTTAACAGTGTAGGTGATGTGTCATAATTTGCAAAAAGTGTGTTGAGTAATGAATAGGGTGAGCTAGCAGGTTCAGAAGCTAGGTGTGATTGTATAGTTAGCATATGAATAACAACAGATGTTCATCTGTATCACTACTGCAGTAGCCTATAGCTGTATAGGGTTATATCCCGCCCAGGATGTGACTGCTGGACAGTCTCCAAAAGTCTCTGGCTCCCATCCCCATGTGCCTAGGCTGCTGTGTCACAAGCTCCAAAGGGAGAAAACAACAGCCTGGATGCCAAAAATACTCAGTGTTTTCTTGCTGCCTTTGGGAGCACTCCTTCTGGGCTCCATAGAATCAACTGTCTGCTCTTATCTTGCATTGCTGACAGATAAGTTCCCTTTGGGGAACTCTTACACAAATTTTTAATTTTTGTCTGTTTTTGTCTAAAAATGCTGCCATGACTCTTTAAAGAGACCAACATTTGTGTGTTTACATTTTACCATAAATGCCTTAACATACAGGATATCTTTAGATGGAGGTAATTATCTAAGTTTTGGGAACTTTTTATGGTAAAAATTTGCTGCTTTTGTGTTTTATTTATTCATTTTTAGTTGAAGAACTTTGGCATTTGTAAGGAAAACTAAGTATGTTTATGCTTGTTTAAACTTTCTGACAATTTACCTCCAACCTTTTTCTTTCAGCTGTGCTTACCAGGGAAATGGTATTTCTCGATGTTTGGGGACAAAAGAGTACTGTTTGTGCATTTACTTTTATGAATATTGGAACTGTTGTGGGGAAGGGGAAGTAAGTTAAGTGCTTGTGACCACTTGAGTGGCTCTTTCTAGCCGCACTTACCAGTGAGCAGACTTTTCTCTCAGCAGGAACATGGATTCCTTAACTGGTCCTATGGTTTCTTCTCCTTCTGCTCCTAAATGAAAAAAAAAAAGCTACTTAAGAGCCTTTGCCTACTTCACAGGCTGATGCAGTGCCTTAGCTGCTAGTGGGTAACTTTGCAGTGGCCATGGCTTGTTCCTCAGACCACTCACTGGTTTTCCTGGGACCCTGTGGTGTAGTCCCTAACACCACCATGAGTCAGGGGTTAACCACATCCTCTGTGACTGTTCAGTGTCCATTTTGGCCACAAGAGAACCACCTTCTTTTGTCACAAGAGTTTCCCCGTGAGGTTCTTCCTATGTTGGCTGAGGTAAGAGACCTGTTTCCCATGCTGAAGTGTCATCCTTCAGTTGGTCTCCATCTAGGGATGTCCCTAGAAAGTAGAAACAAATACATATCTATATACATTCATGTGTGTATATATATATATATATATATATATATATATATATATATACACATACATACGTATAGACAAAATTCTTCTGAAAGCAATGATATGATCTTGTTAATCTTCTTTCCATTCATCACTGATGGGTTCAGTTCCGAGCCCTCAGAACCGAGTCGGCCTTTTTACCAAGCTCACACCAGCCAAAAAGTTCTCGAGCTAAGTCTCTACCAAGAATGCCCTTCTCCCTGTTACGTCAGATCTCATCTGCCATTTAGCCATAAAGCTGTGTTTCAGTCGAGCTCTCAGCTAAGTGGAACTTTATTTGATATTTGTGTGAAAAATTTTTGATATCTTCATATTTTATTAAGCGATTAGTATTTCCAGTGTCTTTTCTTCTGTCTAACCTTGTTTTTTCCTCTCTACCGTACCCACTGTTACCATTGGTAAACTTTCAAATACCATTGTTGGTATGGCCTTTCCTCCCTTACCCTTGTGGTATTTCTTCAATACCATAGGTTCATAGGTTCATAGGTTGGTACTAGGCTATCAGCCCTAGGGCCTATACAAGCCTAGCCATAACAATTCCCTGGCTATTTCTTCCCACATTATTTACTTTCCTGGACCCCTGTCTAGCAGGGCGACTGACGTGATCCCTGGGGTGAATTTCCTTTCTCCCATCCAATCGTCAAGGTTCCTTTTGAAGAGGTCCAAAGAGGCACTCTGCTTGACATGTATGGGCAATCTATTCCAGAGTCTGGGGAGTCTCTGGGTCAGGAACCTATCCCTCCAGCATGTTTTGTTTATTGTGATGACAAGGTTTAGATCCCTGGAGCGTGTAGCTCTGAGGGATTGGGATTTCTTTAAGTGTAGCATGTCCAACAGCTCTGGGTTTGACATGGCCTTGTATGTTAAGCAGAGATCGCCTCTGAGTAGACGATATGCGACAGAGTATAGCTGGAGTTTTTAAGGCGGTCAGCGAGGGCATCTGCTTTAGGCCTGTGATTCTTTTAGTGAGGTATTTCTGAGGCCTTTCCAGTTGTTGCAGATGTCTTGAGAGGTACATACCAAATGGGGCGTTGTATTCTATAATGGGTCTAATGAGGGATGAGTACAGTGGGACAATGATCTCCTTTTTTCTGGATGAAAAGCCCTTCGTGATGAGGTGTGCCACATAGAAGGATTTCCTGACTGTTGTGGCGATGTGGTTATCGAAGGTGAGACCACTGTCCACCTGTGTCCCCAAGTCTCTTATCACACTTTCTGTGTTTAGTGTACTGCCACTTATATGGTAATTCATGGATACATGTTTTTCCCAAAGGGGATAACAATACATTTCTTGGCATTGAGCTTGAGCCCATGGCTCTGGCACCAAGCATCTGTTTCTGTAAGGCCCTTTTGTAGAGTATCCACATCATTTGGGATTCAATAATGGCTCCCAGTTTGCAGTCATCTGCAAACTTTGTTAGCCAGAGTCTCTTAGTGTTGACCTGTACTTCAGAGAAGTAGATGCCAAACAAGAGCGGCCCCAGGACTGAACCCTGAGGTACTCCACTTGTCACTTGTCTGGAGCTGGATTTGGAGTCAGCTACTTTTATAGTGTGGGTTCTATCAGTAAGCCATTTAGCAACCCATTGGGTGACATAGGGATTAATGCCCAACTTAGTAAGTTTATCTATGATTCCAGAGTGGGGTTGGTGTCAAAGGCCTTGGCAAGGTCTAGATAGGCTGTGTGGACCACCTTACCCTTGTCCATGGCTCTGGAGACTGATTCAAAGAAGTCAATCAGGTTCAGGAGATAAGATCGGCCCTTCACAAACCCAAACTGGGTGGGGTCCAGTGTTTGAAGGTTGCCAATGTCTTTGTTTATAAGTTCCATGATAATACGCTCCATGGCCTTGCAGATAAGGCTTGTCAGACTGATGGGACGGTAGTTTCCGGGATCCAAGGTGGATCCCCTTGTGGATTGGGATAACTGTAGCTCTGCGCCACTCAGTGGGCACGAAACCTGAGGTGAGGCTATGATTAAACATGACACTTAGGTGAGGTGCCAGTTCATATTGTAGTTCATGTAGTACACAGCCCGGGATGTCATCTGGTCCCATGGATGCTGTATTCTTGGCTTTAGAGAGTGCGTTTGTACCTGTGTGGCTGTTATTACTGGAATTTGGCAATCTTCCGGTATTGAGATGGGCCATTTAGGGGTGAGAGGGGGTGAAGTTGGCACTGAATCGATCTGCCAGGATATTGGCAATATCCTTTGGATCAGTATATTTAATGCCATTCTGTTTTAGCTCAGAGCAGATCTGAGCATTGCCATTTAGATTTTTGACATAGTTATAGAATGCTTTGTGGTTGTCTTTGGAATCTTTGGCAATTTTATTTTCGTAACTAGCTTTGGAGGATTTTATGAGGCATCTCAGTTTCTTACTGAGGCTAGTAAGGGAGTTTTTTGCATCCTGGGATTTTCCTCTTTTCTGCAAAAGTTTCTTCCTTTTGTTATAAAGTTTGTTTATGGCAGGGGACCACCAGATTGGCTTCCTTTTTTTGGATGAGAGCATTTTGGTTCTATTTGGGATGGCACGATTCATGCATGAGTGGATGTGCTCATACAGTGCCTTAGTGTAGGATTCAGCAGTTTCAGTTCCCGTCTGCATGGGTGTCATGAAGTTTGTCACTTCTGACTTGAGTAGCATGAAGTTGGCTTTAGAGAAGTTTTTTATGGTGGTTTCTTTACTGGGGGGTGGGGGTGGGATGTGGATGTTAAGGGTGATTAGCATATGGTCAGACCTGACTAACGAGGGGGTGACGATAGGTATGGAGCATTGATTTCCCATGTTGGTAATGACCAGGTCTAGGATATTGGAGCCCCTGGTAGGACTATGGATTAGTTGATCCAGGGCGTTGGAATTTATGAATTCCAAGAACCGTTGCGCAAAGGTGTTGGGACATGAGTAGTTTTCCCAGTTAATGGCAGGGTAGTTAAAATCACCCAGTATTAGGGTGTTTGGTTCTATCTTAATATTTTCCAGTATGTTTAGAATAGTTGGTATTGTCTTTCCTGTTTAACCAATTAGCTTTGGCTTTTAGTAAGGTGTTTCCTTTTTTCTCTACATATCAGTGTGTTGCTATATCTGATGTTATATAGTCACCATTCCTCGCATTAGGGTCTTGGATCCAATATCGGATCCGAGCCGGCATACACAGAACACAGCTTAGCTCAAGCTCCTCCCCTCCCATAATGCTCTGCTGCCCTCCACTCCCTCAGATCTCGTTTGCCACTCAGTCAGACGCATATTGATCAGCTCCTCTTTAGTGTAAGTGTCTGTTTTGGATAGCTTCTTAAATTTCAGTTTTTCCGGTGTTGTAGAGTTAGTGGATAGTTATCCTTTTCTTGATATCCCCTCCCGTTCGATTTTGACCTTTTTTTCTTGACTTTTTCCTGGGTTTTGTGTCTTGGCCTAGTTAATGTGGTCTGTAAGTAGTGCTTAATTAGAGTTTAAGTAGTTGTAAGTACTTAGTTTTTTGGACGGTCTTGTCAGGTTTTGGAACTTTGGCTTGTTTTGACATTGGTGAGGGTGTTTCCTGCATTAGTTATGTCTGGTAAACCTTTGGTTTTAAAAGGTGCTCCTCGTTTGGGCGGAAAATGTCTATTTCAGACTAACACGAGGAGTGTCTGTACTGTCTCAGTGGCAACCTCCTTGAGGTGGAGTGCGGCATTTGTGCCACTTTCAACCCGAGGGTTTTGGTCGACCATCATAACAAGCTTATTAAAGGTTTGGTCAAAGGAGCCCCCTTGGTCACTGGATCCCTGGCCAAGGCAGGCTCGTCAGGGGCTAGAAAAAAGCTTCCTTGGAGGAGGCCCTGTCCAAATGTCCCAGGCTGTCGGATCCTAGGTCTTCAGATCTGGCTCCAGCCATGGCAATTTCAGATCCAAGCTCTTCGGGTCTCAGATCGTCCAGGGAGTCTACTCCTGGATCCAAGGGTGTGGACCCAAAGCCCTCGGATCTGGCACCTTCGGTTTCCTCTCCCGGATCCAAGGTTTTCAACTCCACACCTTTAGATCCAAGGGCAGGAGCCGTGCCTACGGATCTGACCCTTTTGGATCAGAGAGATTCGAGAAGTGTTATTTCGGATCTGTCACAGAGTTCCGCTCTGATTGAGTCAGATCCGAGAGTGGTGCCAGAGCCAATTGTAATAGAAGATCTCCCCTTGGAGCCATGTCCTCAGCGCAGGCCCTGTCTTCTCCGGGTAGGTCTCATTCTAGGGAGCACAAGAGACAACCTTCAGGCTCCAGGCACGGCTCTCCCAGCAGGTCCTCAATATCCTCCCGATCTTCCAGGAGTGCCCTTGGATATGGACAGGATGATGTGGGCCTTTCTGAAAGCTCAGATGGAGTTGGGGCTTCTGGCTTCTCTGGCCCACAGGTCTGGAATCCAGTCTCCCACTTCCCTTTCGATCGCTCCTGATCCGACCAATGGCTTGGATTCTCAGGGACTGTTGAGTGGAGCGGAGGCTAGGGGAGCTCCGGGACCCCGTGTGGGTCCTTCACTGATGGGATCGGTGGCTGGTACTGTTCCTACCCCCCAGAACAGACCATACTTCTAGTTGGGGCTGTCGAGCCAGGGTCTGTGGGGTTGGCTTCGAGCCCAGGCTATTTGGACCAGTCTCTTCCTTTGGGTGCCTCAGCCTTTGACAGCTCTGGTCCAGTGCTGTCCAGTGGAGTGGGGGGCCAGGGGGGTCTACATTCTCTTCTGCTAGGGTTGTATCAGCGGGAGAGGGGGATGGGACCTCCTCCAGTTCTTCTGCTTTCTGGGCTGCCAAAAGATCCTTCTCTGCTATCAAAGTTACCTCCCCCGCACACATTCATCCTACCCAGCCCCAGCATCTGAGCAGCCTGGGTCATCCTGCTTCCAGTCAGCCCATCTGACCTAGCCTCCAGGGGGGATGCCTTCCCCTCAGGGGCCCCCTCCTCTTTTGAGTCTTCCCCGCAGCTTCTGGTGGAGGAAGTTCCCAGGAAGAGGACATGTAAGAGGAGACATCTTTACTCCCCTATGGAGTCCCTTACGGAGGATACGGATGCTGATGAAGGGGACAGGTCCCTGAGATCACCGCCGGATGTCTCCTTTGGAGGCATATTCGAGATCCTCAAGGCCAAAGGCAGTTGGTCTGCCCAAACCCCCGTCCTCGGAAGAAGCTGTATTTCTGGAGGCTTTCAACACGGGCCCATCTACCTCTTGGGTATCTCCCCCATGTTCATCGTGTTACCCTGCTGCAGTCATCACACTTGGGTTATCCTGCCATCAGGCGGTCCCGCAGTCGGCCCAAATTCCAAAGTCTTGGTCCGGCGTCGGTTGCTGTCGCTTCTTTCCTGATGTCAGTGCGCCAGGGTATATGAGAGGCATCCGACGCCATTTTCTTCAGTCTTTCTTGCTGCGCAGTGCCCGAAGCAGAAGCAGTTTGCAAGTGCTGGTCGGCCGACACCTGAGATTTTCAAATCGAGTTTCAGTCCGAAGTCTTCAAAGCTAAGTACCCCGTTGGGGAACGTTTTCTTGCCTCAGTCCGATGTCAGAAAAAGTTAACAATTGCATTTCTTGTGGGAAGCAAATACCTCATAAGGACTTTCATTCTTTTTGTATACCTTGCCTAGGCCCAGACCACGACATCACTGGTTGTTGGTTTTGTGCTAGGTTCAATAAGCGAACTATAAAGTGACGCTTTGATTTCGCACGACACTACTTCGGTAGAACATTTAATTACACTATGCCGTTGGAGCAACCGACTACCGGCGTGCATAAAAAACGCAAAGATAAAGACAGGCAGCCTAGATCCAAGCCATACTCTGAGTCCTCGGCTGGGCCGGTCGCCGGTTCTCCGGTTTTCAGTGAGGCGCCTACGCAGCCCCTGGCTACCGCTGAATTGGATCCCCAGACTGCTTCGGACCCCCAGCAGAGAGTTCTAGGCCGATGCAGCCATTTTCTTTAGGCCCTACCGACGACATTGCAGAAGGAGAAGCCGGTGCTGTAGAAACACCTTTGCTTTCTGAAGGTGTCTTCAGACTGACTACTCTCACGATAAAATTTTATGCTAAGCTTAAGACTCCTCTAAAACCAAAAAAGACTACACTTCAGTCTCCAGGTCAAGGCCCTATGCCTAAGAAACAGATGCTTAAAATGGCTGAAGATTTGATTTCTTTGATCAGGGGTTCCCAACCCCCCCCCCCCCGACAAAAGGCCTAGACAAGAGGAGGATTATACCTCCTCTGATCAAGTGTCTGTTTCCTCAGGCTCCTCTGAGGAACAGGATTACTCCTTTCCCCCTTATGAAGATTCTGATGCTGAAGACTCCATTCCCTCAGCTTCTCCCCCTGAAGATTATTCCTTTGGGGATACCTTACATACCATGAGGGAACATTTCCACTGGGAAGGTCAGCCCAGCACAGACCACTTGCTATCCCCCCAGTTTTAGACATTGTGGATGATGTTTTCTTAGAATCTAGTCTAAATCTAGATTCTCTGCCTCCTGCTCCAGCCAAACCAGATAGATACTATAGAGTGCCTGACTCACACAAATTCCTATATAAAAGCCCTGTTGCTGATCCAGAGACAATCTCCCAAGGTCCCAAAGGGGCTAAGGCTTCTATGGCTAAAAATCCTGTACCCTCTGAAAGGGACTCCAGAGCACTAGATAGGTGGGGGAAGAAGGTTTACACCTCAGCTACTCTAGCTATGAGAGCACTAAATTGTCAATGTCACATGCTTAAATACCAGCAATTCCTAATGTCTCAAATAAAACAAAAGATGGGCACGCACCCTCAACAGTCTGAATTCAAGGAAATGCAGGATCTGTTGCATGAAGCTGAACAGGTGGGCAAACATAATTTACAATGTGGTTTTGATGCCTTGGAAGCTTCCTCCAGAGCAGCTGTTACTGGGTCTGTTATACGTAGGCATGCTTGGTTAAAGGAACAATCTCTGCTTGATCATGTTAAAGCAAAGTTACTAGATGCACCCTTACAGCAGGATGTCTTATTTGGGGTTAAAGCAGAGGAGGTTTTAAAGAAAATGGAGGATAAGGCAAAATCTATGCAGACGGTCAAAGATTTCTTACAGGTACAGCCCCCACGCTTCAGCAGAAATTGGCCAACAAAAAATTGGTCCTTTCCAGCTTCTGACAGACCACAGAGGGGTAAATACAGGCGCCCATGGGGCAGAGGACAAGCACAAATCCCTTACAAACCTCGCCAATGGGGCACTGCAACACAGAAGGGAGGAGAAGACAGGTCCCAAAGTACTAGAAGGCAAACACAATGATTTACACCTCAAACTGCCAAGCAAAACTCTCTTGGCAGCTCCTTTGGGAGGAAAATTAGCACTTTTTGCAGACAACTGGCGCATCGTCACAAAGGACAAATGGGTCCTAGACATTATCTCACAAGGATACAGATTCCATTTCCACACCTTGCCAAGGATAAAAGGAATGCCAAACCTGCCACAAAATCAATGGGCAGAGGCACACAAACAAATTACAGCTCTCATGGACATGAGAGCATTTCAACTGGTACCTACACAGGAGCAAGGCCAAGGATTTTACTCAAGGCTCTTTCTAGTCCCCAGAAAGGACAATGCTTGGAGACCCATTCTGGACCTTTCAATTTTACACACCTTCTTGCAAGTACCCAAATTCAAGATGCTAACACTACAGCAGCTTCTTCCCATGTTGGGCAAGAAAGCTTGGCTAGTAACGTTGGACCTCAAGGAGGCACACCTGCATGTCCCTATCAGACAAAATTGCAGAAGATTCCTCTGTTTCATTGCAGGTTCAACCTTTTACCAATTCTCTGCACTGCCCTTTGGCTTATCTACTGCGCCCAGGGTCTTCACAAAATGCCTGGCACCAGTAATTGCATACTGCAGACAAAGAGGAATTCAAATATACCCATACCTGGATGACTGCCTCATCCAAGCAGAAAGCAAGGACATTCTCTTACAACACCTGGCTTTTGTAAAACATCTTCTAAGTTGCCTAGCGTACACAGTAAATGAAAAGAAATAACTAGTGCCCTCACAAAATATGACATTCCTGGGTGCCATCTTGAATACAACGGGCCAGATGGCTTATCTAACGCCAGACAAACAACTACAATTAACACAATACTTCAGAACAATGGCAACAAAGACCCAACTCCCTGCAAGAAAAATTCTGCAGGCCTTGGGCTTCATGGCATCTTGCATACTACTAATACCATTTGCAAAACTGCATATGAGGAAATTACAATGGTACCTAAAAAGCATATGGACTCAACACAGCCACAGCTTGGAAACAATGATACCTCTCATTCCCTGCCTTCAACAGGAGTTTCTATGGTGGTCACAGGCATGTCACCTCAACAAGGGTCAGCCTTTCACCCTAACCCCAGCCAGGCAAACTATGACAACAGATGCATTGGACTATGCCTGGTGGGGGGGGGGGGGGTACACATGGCAGGACGGTGCGTTCAAGGCATATGGACTGCAGATCAAAGGAATCTGCACATCAATCAAAAAGAAATGCTAGCTGTACAAAATGCTCTGACAGCCTTCAAGGACCTCTTACATCCAGGACAGCTTATCATAAGGACAGACAACACCACAGTAATGTGGTACATAAACAAACAAGGGGGTACACACTCCTACCCTCTATGCAGGCAAGCAATGACCTTGTGGAATACAGCACTGGCTTACCAAGTTCAATTACAAGCTCAATTCCTGCCAGGAAAAAAGTACACATTGGCAGATGACGAGTGGAAACTGGATCCACAAGTATTTGCAATGATAACTCAAAAATGGGGGCTCCCAGACATAGACCTGTTTGCCATCCCTCAAAACTATCAGCTAACAAAATTTTGCACAAGGACTTTTCACCGTCAAGCCTGGAAAGTGGACGCACTCTCATTCAATTGGAAAATGCTGACAGTATATGCCCTTCCTCCATTACCCCTTCTTACAAATGTGCTGCTGAAAGTCAGGATGGAGAGACCCCGACTGATACTTATCACCCCAGACTGGCCACGCCAGCACTGGTACCCACTATTAAGGAATATGGCCCAGGGCCCATCATGGATTCTACCACAAATTACCCATCTGCTCACACAGCAAGACAATCGGATTCTACACAGCCAGCTCAAAACCTTAAACTTGGCTGCATGGCAAATCACCTAAGCAACCAGCCAGCTCCTCTCTCACAAGCTGTTATGAATGTTATTCTGGAGGCCAGGAGCCCCAGCACCAGGAAAGCCTACTCAGACAAATGGAAAAGGTTTTGCACCTGGAACCAAGCTAAAGGCCAAAATACCCTTCAGCCTGACATACCTCAGATTCTGCAATATTTAACTGAGATGCTACACAAAGGGCTTTCTTTTTCATCTATTAAAATCCACGCCTCAGCTATTTCTGCTCACTACGACACGGATACTCCCTTATTTTCACATCCACTCCTAAGGCAGTTTCTCAGAGGGGCCAAAAACATTAGGCCTCCCAGGAGAGCACCAACACCTACTTGGGACCTCAACTTTGTTCTGGAAAAACTTACGCTACCTCCTTTTGAGCCAGCTTTCTCAGCTGACTTAAAGTTTATATCATGGAAGACTGCCCTGCTGCTAACAATTACTTCAGCTAGAAGAGTTTCAGAGCTTCAGGCACTAATGGCAGTAGAGCCTTTCCTCATTTTTCATCAAGACAGAGTTTCTCTATGAACTAACCCCTCCTTTATGCCTAAGGTGGTATCCAGTGTGGCTCTAAATCAAACCATCCATTTACCCACCTTCTTTCCAAATCCACAGAACAAAGGAGAAAGACTCCTGCATTCCTTGGACATTCACAGGCAGCTACGTTACTACTTGGATAAAACTAAGGTTTTCAGAACATCTGACCAGCTTTTTGTATCCTATGCTACAGCATCACAAGGAAAGGCTATCTGAAAACAGACCATTTCCAAATGGATAGGACATTGCATACGTTTTTGCTACACCCACCATGGAAAACCAGTTCCTGCTAGCCTAAGGCCCCACTCTACCAGGGCAGCAGCTACAGCTACAGCCTTCCTCAGGAGGGTGCCAACAAAGGATATTCTGGAAGCTGCATCTTGGAGTTCAGTACACACCTTCACCAAACATTACCACTTACCACTTTACTCTAAGACTAGAGCTGGCTTTGCAGGGCCTTCTAGCCTCCTCTAACCCTGTTTGACTCCACCTCCCATCTTTAGCTTTGGGATTCTACCCAAGTGTGATGACTGCAGCAGGGTAACACGATGAACATAGTACAGTTTTGTACCTACCATAAATGGAGATGTTCGAGTGTATACCCTGCTGCAGTCCAGGTTACCCTCCTTCCATCCCCTCTATACCTTAAAATCTGTTACAACCTTTGTGGTGTATTTGCTTATAGCTGGAGTGATATTTTGTTTATGCTACACTTTTTATTATTAGTACTATCTACTGACCACCATTGGGGGGGGGGGGCGCCTGACATCTGGGGCAAGAAAAACTGAAGAAAATGGCGTTGGATGCCTCTCATATACCCCTGGCGCACTGACATCAGGGAAGAAGCGACAGCAACCGACGCCGGACCAAGACTTTGGAATCGGGCCAACTGCAGGGCCGTCTGGCGGCAGGATAACCAAAGTGTGACGACTGCAGCAGGGTATACACTCAAACATCTACATTTATGGTAGGTACAAAACTGTACTTTCTGATCCTCTTATTGATCTTGTGGCCAGCAGGACTTGGAAGAAACCAGATACCATGGAACCAGTACCAAAGAAAGCGGACAAGTTTCTTAGTCCCCCAGCAGATAGAACCTTTTGGTCCAAAGCGGTCCAGGTTGATGCTATTGTGGTGGCTGCTGCCACCAAAAAGGAATTGGCAGAGCAGAGTTCTTCTGTCCATCCTCCCAATCATGAATCGAGGTCTCTGGACAGATTTGGAAAGCAGGTGTTCACCTCAGCTGCTTTTAGCCTGTGAGCATTAAATTATCTTGCACATTTCACCCATCTCCAGAGGGATTTGATAAAGGAACTGTCTACTTCCCTCTCTGGGTCCATACCTGAGGAGGAATTCAAGGTAGTTTCTCCAAAGCTGTCAACCCTTCATTCAATTGCGAATTCGTCCATGAGGCTAATTTCCAACGCTGCGGAAGAGTCCTCATGGGCAGCAGGCTCAGGCATCGCAATTAGGCATCATGCCTGGCTCCACCTGAGTGGGTTTGCAGAGGCCTTCAAGACATCTTTTGTTAACGCCTCCTTTGATGGTTCCACACTCTTTGGTCCCACTGTGAAAGACACATTGACCCACAGTGAACAGGAATGGAAGACCTTATCAGCCATTGGGATCAGAATTTCTGCCCCTCAGAGGTCTTTTTCTAAGACCCAGAAGGGGAGTAAGAAAATGTGGTTCTGGAAGGCGCAGTCTCCCTTTCATGATGTTCAGGAGGATTCCTCTTCAAGGGGATGGGGAAGAGGTTTCAATGGTATACGGCACCTCAGGGGCAGAACCATGGTTCCAGGGAACCTTTCTTTGAGAAACCTTTGCAGCATCCCTGAGATGTTGCCTGACTGTCCGTTCCTGGAGGCAGTCAGGAGTCGATTATCTTTGCACCCTGTAGCCTGGGCAAGTGTTACAGATGATCAGTGGGTGATAGCAATTATATCCAGGGGCTACTGCATTCCCTTTTCGGAAGTTCCCCCAAAATTCAGTTCTCTTCCAGACGTGCCACCCAGTCAGGAAGAGGCAGGCCAACAGGACGTTGTAAACCTTCTCCAGAGAAAAAGCCATCCAAAAGGTCCTCACAGGACAGAGAGGATCCAAAACTTATTCCCACTTCTTTTTAATTACAAAGAAAACAGGGGACCTATGTCCTATTTTGGATCTTAGTCGCATGAACCAGTTCATGCAGAAGTCAAAGTTTCAGATGGTCACTGTGTAGTCGATTGTGCCTCTCTTGTACAGCAATGACTGTATGTGCTCAGTGGACCTCCAGGACGCATTACTACCATATAAAAATGGCTTGACGGTCCAGGAGGTTTTTCCGCTTTCACCTAGGAGCCGGCCATTTTCAGTTCCGGGCCCTGCCCTTTGGTCTCACCCCAGCCCCCCCCCCCCCCCGGGTATTCAGCAAATGCATGGCAGTGGTAGCAGCTCATTTCCAGCTGCAGGGGATCCAGGTTTTTCCCTATTTGGATGATTGGCTCCTGACAGCCCCTACAAGGCATCAACTATTGGACAATATTCACACCGTATTTTCCCTGTTTCTTCAGTTGGGCATTACAGTGGACATGGCCAAATCCTCTTTGATTCCAACCCAAAAGCTGGAGTGTATAGGCACTCTGTTGGATACCACCTCTCATGTAGCAGCTCTACCTCTTTGCCGGTTGTCTCATATTCGCGACCAAGTTCGGGCTTTGTTGAAGCAAACCTGTCCTCTGACTTCACTCATTCTCAGGGCTCTAGGATCAATGGTGGCTGACATTTATTTGGTACCGATGGCTCGGTACCATATGAGGGTTCTTCAGTGGACCCTTGCAGTTTGGTGGTCAGAGTTGCTGCATCCCCTATCCTATGCCATTTGGCTCACCCCGGTGTGTCACAGGCATCTTTCATGGTGGATTCGTTCACCGGATCTTCTAGCGAGCAGGTCTTCGTTCCTCTGACTCCTTCAGCAACAGTCACCTCAGATGCTTCCCTCCTGGGGTGGGGGTGGGGGGCATTTCCAGGGTCAGACTGTCCAAGGGACATGGTCAACATTAGAGACCAAACTGCACATCAACGTTCTGGAGATGAGGCCAGTACATTTGTCGTTGCAAGCCTCTTGACCCCTCACGAGTGGTCCTTGAATCCAGTGGTGGCTCAACAGATCATCCGTCGGTGGGGTTATCCGAGCTGCGATCTGTTTGCATCTCCTCTCAACCACAAATGGAGCAACTTCTTTGCATTGATCCTCCCAGAGGGGGAATCCCCCAGGGACACGCTCACCCACGATTGGCCTCTGCGTCTCCTGTATGCCTTTCCCCCATTACCTTTAAGCCCCAGAGTACTTGAGAAAGCCAGATGCCTCGAGTCAACTGATCCTCATTGCCCCCTTTTGGCCTCGGCAGGTGTGGTTCCCCCTCCTACGCTCTCACTTGAGGCATCCACCCTGGGTGCTCGATCCAATTCCGGATAGGGTATCTCATCCGGCTTTTCTACCACTCCCGAACCTTCAGACCTTACGTCTGACAACGTTGGTGTGTCCACTTCCAGTGATTTTGGCTAAGTCCAGGCTAACTTCACCCGTAAAGGAGATTATGCTTGCTTCCCAGAGGTCCTCCACTAGGAAGGTTTATTCCAGTAAATGGAAGAGGTTTTCGATTTGGGCAAAGAATAGGAATTTGGACCCCTTCTCTGCCTCTATTCCTGAAATGCTTCTCTTTTTGACCTCTCTCTTTAAGGAAGGGGCTAGTTTTTCCACTGTCAAGGTTCAGTTGGCAGCGATTTTGAATTTTCACCTTGGTGGTAATTCTGCCTTTTCTGCGTGCCTCTGTAAGGCCTTCTTAAAAGGGGTTTTTCTATTATGGCCTCCTGTGAAAACTCCTTCTCCCCCCATGGGATCTGACTTTAGTCCTGCAGGCTTTGACAAAACCACCCTTTGAACCAGCGGCTTCATGCGATATTGTTTCTTTCTTGGAAGACTGCCTTTTTAGTGTTAGTAACTTCAGAAAAGAGAGTTTCGGAGCTGCAAGCTCTTACTATCAAACCTACTTAGTTTTCCATAAGGACAGTGTGTCTCTGAAACCAGATCCATCCTTCATGCTTAAAGTGGCCTTAACAGTGAATCTTATTCAGTGTTTTCATCTCCCAGTATTTTTCCTAACTATTCCAGTAAAGGGGAATACATCCTGCACACAATGGACGTTCATCGTCAACTTCGATTTTATTTACATAGAACACAATAATTTAGGAATTCAGACCAACTATTTGTCGCCTTTTCTAGAAAGGGCAGAGGAATTTTAAAAGTCACAGATGTTCATCATGCTATGCTGCTGCAGTCATCACACTTGGGTTATCCTGCTGTCAGGCGGTCCCGCAGTCGGCCTGAATTCCAAAGCCTTGGTCCGGCATCGGCTGTCGTCGCTTCTTCCCTGACGTCAGTGCGGCAGGGGTATAAAAGAGGCAGCCGATGCCATTTTCTTCAGTCTTTCTTGCCGCGTGGTGCCCGAAGCAGAAACAGTTCGCAAGTGCCGGTCGGCCAGCTCCTGAGATTTCCGAACAGAATTTCAGCCAAAGTCTTCTATAAAGCTAAGTACCCCGTTGGGGAAACTTTTCTTGCCTCAGACCGATGTCAGACAAAGTTAATAATTGTATTTCTTGTGGGAAGCAAATACCTCATAAGGATTTTCATTCTTATTGTATTCCTTGCCTAGGCCCAGACCACGACGTTTCTGGTTGTCGGTTTTGCGCTAGGTTCAATAAACGCACTATTAAGCGTTGGGCTGATACCGCCCGACATTATTTTGGCAGAAAATTCAACTACATTATGTCGACGCAGCCCCTGACTACTGCAGATTTAGAAAATACGACTACCTCTCAGTCAGAATCTACTGAGCCACTGGAGCCGGTTCCTCCTCTACTCGCGGACGCCAGCCCTGGCGGGGATCCGGAGACTATGGACAGGCCTTCGGTTTCTGAGGGCGTCTTTAAACCGACGACTCTCTCCGTTAAGTCTTATGCTAAGCTCCCTAAGGTTAAGAAACCGGGTCCACCGAGTCCCGCACAGGCCCCTGTGCCTAAAAAACAGGTGCTCAAAATGGCGGAGGACCTGATTATCCTTATCAGAGGTTCCCAGCCCCCTCCTGACAAAAGGCCTAGACTGGAGGAAGATTTACCTCCTTCTGACCAGGAATCCATTTCTTCAGCAGACTCTGATGAACAGGATTACTCTTTCCCTCTCTATGAAGACTCAGACGCGGAGGAGTCTATTCCCTTTGTTTCCCCCCCTGAAGACTTCTCTTTTGGGGAAACCCTGCACACCATGAGAGAGCATTTCCACTGGGAAGGACAAGATTACTCTCACTCCAAGAAAATACTCCGTGAGTTTCTTCTTCTACCTCAGCATAGACCCCTAGCTATCCCTCCTGTTTTAGACATTCTGGATGATGTCTACACTGAATCCAGTCTAAATCCAGATTCCTTACCTCCAGCTCCACCTAAGCCAGACAGATATTACCGAGTCCCTGACTCTCACAAGCTTTTATATAAAAGCCCTGCTGCAGACCCAGAAACCATTTCCCAGGGTCCCAAAGGGGTTAAGGCCTCTACTGCTAAGAATCCGCTACCTGCGGAAAGAGATTCCAGGGCATTAGAAAGATGGGGGGAAAAAAGTGTATACCTCTGCCACTCTGGCCATGAGGGCATTAAACTGCCAATTCCACATGATTAAATACCAGCAGTACTTGCTTACTCAGTTAAAACAGAAAATGATCCCTCAAACAGATCAACTAGATTACAAAGGGATGCAAGATTTGTTGCATGCAGCAGAACAAGTGGGAAAACAGACATTGCAGTGTGGTTTTGATTCTTTGGAGGCCTCATGTAGAGCAGCAGTCACAGGGTCTGTAATACGTAGACATGCTTGGCTAAAAGAGCACACCTTACCAGAACATGTCAAAGCAAAGTTACTGGATGCTCCATTGCAAAAGGATGCGTTATTTGGTGTCAAAGCAGAGGAAGTGTTAAAGAAAATGGAAGAAAAGGCAAAATCAATGCAAACAGTTAAAGATTTCTTACAGGTACAACCTCCTCGTTTCAGCAGAAACTGGCGTTCAAAAAACTGGTCCTTTCCTGCTTCAGACAGACCCCAAACGGGCAGGTACAGACGCCCTAGGGGCAGAGGCCAGCCACAAGGCACCTTCAGGCCTAGACAATGGCAACCAGCAAATCAAAGAGGGGGAGATGACAGATCTCAACTCTTCAGAAAACAAACTCAATGACTTTCCTCTTCGCCTGCCAAGCAAAATTGCCCAGGCTGCACCTCTAGGAGGAAAATTGGCTCTTTTCCCAAAAAATTGGCACATCATAACAAAGGACAAATGGGTTCTAGATATTATTTCCCGAGGCTACAGACTTCATTTTCACACTTTACCACGGATGAGAGGCATGCCAAATCTGCCAACAAATCAATGGGCAGAGGCACAAAAACAAATTTCAGCTCTCATGAACATGCAAGCAATCCAAAAGGTACCTGCAAAGGAGCAAGGTCAAGGATTTTACTCAAGACTGTTTCTAGTACCAAGAAAGGACAAAGCCTGGAGACCCATCTTAGACCTGTCAATTCTAAACACGTACCTGGACATTCCCAAATTCAAAATGCTCACTCTACAGCAGCTTCTTCCCATGCTGGGCAAGGAGTCTTGGCTGGTAACGTTGGACCTCTAAGAGGCATACCTGCATGTTCCTAGCAGACAAGATTGCAGAAGATACCTCAGATTTTTGGCAGGCACAACACATTATCAATTCTCTGCATTACCCTTTGGCTTATCTACTGCACCCGGAGTATTCATGAAATGCCTGGCATCAGTAATTGCATACTGCAGACAAAGGAATACAAATTTATCCATATCTGGATGACTGCCTGATCCAAGCGAACAGCAAAGACATCCTACTACAGCATCTGGCATTTGTAACAAAGTTGCTAAGTTGCCTAGGGTACACAGTAAACAAAAAGAAGTCAAAACTAATACCCTCACAAGAAATAATTTTCCTGGGTGCCAGCTTGAATACAACGGCCTAGATGACTTACCTCACGCCAGGCAAGCAAAAACAACTGGCTCAGTACTTCAAAAGAATGGCAACTTTTACCCAGCTCACTGCAAGGAAATTCCTGCAGGCACTGGGGTACATGGCATCCTGCATTCAACTAATTGCATATGCAAGACTGCATATGAGAAAACTACAATGGTACCTAAAAAGTGTATGGTCCCAACACAGACACAGCCTCGAAGCAAGTATAACTCTTATTCCCTGCCTTCAAAAAGAGTTTCTATGGTGAGCTCAATCATGCCAAGCAAACAAGGGCCTCCATTTTGTCTCACCTCCAGTAAACCAAACCTTGACAACAGATTCATCAGACTACGCCTGGGGTGCACACATGGCAGGACAATGCATACAGGGCAAATGGTCTGTAAAACAAAGGCAACTATACATCAATCAAAAGGAGATGCTAGCTGTAAAAAATGCACTAACAGCCTTCAAGGACCTCTTGCAACCAGGACAACTTCTAATAAGGACGGACAACACCACAGTTATGTGGTACATCAACAAACAGGGAGGAACGCACTCCTACCCACTATGCAGACAGGCAATGGACTTGTGGAACACAGCATTAACTTACCAAGTACAACTGCAGGCACAATTCCTGCCAGGAAAAGAAAACATTTTGGCAGACAAATTAAGCATACATTTGACAGACCCTCACGAGTGGAGACTACACCCACAGGTATTCTCAGTGATAACTCAAAGGTGGGGACCACCAGACATAGATCTGTTTGCCTCAACCAACAATTGCCAGCTACAAAAATTTTGCACAAGGACTTATCATCCCCTGGCCTGGAAAGTGGATGCCCTATCATTCAGTTGGACAGCATTGTCAGTCTACGCCTTCCCACCTCTGCCTCTACTGACCCAGGTATTAATGAAAGCCAGATCAGAGAGACCACAGATGATCCTCATTGCTCCGGACTGGCCACGTCAGCACTGGTACCCACTGCTACAAAACTTGACTCGCAGTCCTCCATGGATCTTACCTCAATTCCCTCTGCTGTTAACCCAACAAAACTCTCAGATCCTTCACAGTCAACTAAGGACCTTAAATCTAGCTGCATGGAAAATACCTTAAATTATCAAACAACACTTCTCTCAAAGGACGTCCAGAATGTCATCTTGGAGGCCAGGAGGCCCAGCACCAGAAAAACTTACTCAGACAAATGGAAAAGATTTTGTGTATGGAGCCAGACCAGAAACCTAAATCCTGGCATCCCAAATATCCCGCACATACTTCAATATCTAACTGAGATGCTACACAAAGGCCTTTCTTTCTCATTCATAAAAACCCATGCTTCAGCCATTTCAGCTCAATATGATACGGTTCCTCCCATTTTCTCTCATCCTTTGCTAAGGCAGTTTCTCAGAGGGGCAAAAAATGTAAGACCCCTCAGAAAACCACCAACTCCAACTTGGGATCTAAATTTTGTTCTGGAAAATTTAACACTTCCTCCTTTCGAACCAGTCTTTTCAGCAGAGCTTCAATACTTGTCATGGAAGACAGCCCTGCTGCTAGCTATCACCTCAGCACGCAGAGTCTCAGAACTGCAGGCACTTATGGCAGTGGAACCTTTCATCATTTTCCATCAGGACAGAGTATCTTTACGCACCAACCCTTCCTTCATGCCAAAGGTAGTATCCAGTGTGGCTCTCAATCAGACCATACACTTGCCCACCTTTTTTCCAAACCCACAGAATAAAGGGGAAAGACTCCTTCACTCTTTGGACATTCACAGACAGTTACGTTACTATTTGGACAAGACAAAGGCCTTCAGAAAATCTGACCAACTCCTGGTATCCTATGCACCAGGCTCAGAAGGAAAGGCTATTTCAAAACAGACCATCTCCAAATGGATAGCACATTGCATCCGCTTTTGCTACTCACACCACGGGAAAGCAGTGCCTGCTAGTATTAGGTCTCACTCTACCAAGGCTACAGCAACCTCAGCAGCCTTCCTCCGAGGCGTCCCAACAAAGGACATTCTGGAGGCAGCTACCTGGAGTTCAGTGCACACCTTCACCAAGTATTATCACCTTCCTCTATATTCAAAAACCAGAGCTGGGTTTGCCACTGCAGTTCTGCAGGGCATCCTAGCTGCACCTAACCTACTTTAGCTCCTACCACCCAACCGTAGCTTTGGGACTCTACCCAAGTGTGATGACTGCAGCAGCATAGCACGATGAACATAGTACAGTTTTGTACCTACCATAAATGTAGATGTTTGAGTGGTTATGCTGCTGCAGTCCAGGTTACCCTCCCTCCATCCCCTCTACCTAACAAGGCTTTTCTTATACCTCCATGTACTTCAACCTTGGGATGCATGTCTATATGGTGTATTTGCTTACAACTAGTACCATTGTTTTGCACTAAGGTATGTTTTGCAAACTTCTTATTTTGCCTTCTTAGTATAGGGCACCTGACATCTGGGGCAAGAAAAACTGAAGAAAATGGCGTCAGCTGCCTCTTTTATACCCCTGCCGCACTGACGTCAGGGAAGAAGCGACGACAACTGACGCCGGACCAAGGCTTTGGAATTCAGGCCGACTGCGGGACCGCCTGACGGCAGGATAACCCAAGTGTGATGACTGCAGCAGCATAACCACTCGAACATCTACATTTATGGTAGGTACAAAACTGTACTTTTCCGTTGGAGTTCGCAATATATTTCCTTCATTTATTCTTTAGACGGTATTCACTTGGGTGCACCAGTGAGGGCTCACTCTACCAGGACAGTTTCTACCTCCACTGCCTTTGCAGATCGTCAGTCTTTAGATGACATTTCTGCAGCAGCAACGTGGTCTTCTCCCCACACTTTCATTTCCCACTATAAGTTGGATTTGGTTTCTAGAGGAAGGGCTTCATTTGGCTCCACGGATCTTTGGCATGTCCTTCCCTGAGACCTCTCAGGATTTAGGTAGCTGAAGACTCTGACTCTAAAATGAGGAAAGACTAGATAACGTCAGAATTATAGTTGTGTACTTACCATAACTTGGCATCTGTGTTATCTATAGTTATCATTCATCACGGTCCCACCCTCCAGCCCCCTTCCTGGAAGATTGGTTGGATTTTGGTGGTCCTGTTTTACTTTAGTACTTTGGTCTGTCTTCCTTCCTTATGCAAACTCGATCTGAGGGAGTGGAGGGCAGCAGAGCATTATGGGAGGGGAGGAGTTTGAGCTCAGCTGTGTTCTATGTATGCCGGCTTGGATCCGATATCTGATCCAAGACCCTAACTTGATGAATGGTGACTACAGATAACACAGATGCCAAGTTATGGTAAGTACATAACTATAAATTTGTAACTTCTTTGAACGGTGTTTGACTTTGTTCTAGTTGGACTGTATGGTTGGGCTGTGGCGTCTTTCTATCAAGATGTCAGATAAGAAGGGTACTTCATGTTTTAAGCATTGTGCTTAATGTAATGGCAAGTTACCTAACAGTGATTCTCATGATGACTGTGTATACTGTTTGGGAGTGCCCCACCTTTCGGTGCAGCCTCCGTCTGACATTTGTCAGAGTTTCAGTCAACGCACTCTTAATGAATGCAAAAATAAACTGTTCCCGAAAGGGTTACTCAAGTCTCCCTTCTCAGAGGCCATTTCTGCAATGGAGGTCTCAACCCCTTCTACTAAGGACAAAAAGAGATCCCACTCTGTTCCTTCTTCACCATCGGGTGATCGGAGCAAGCCTGGGAAATCAAAGGTCCCAAAGTTATCTCTGGAGCATAAATCTGCCTCTACGGCTCCATCTTCCTTGGCTCCGAGCATCTTAAAACCATTGATACCGGTGCCAGTTTCAGCACTGGTCCTGCCTCCGGCACAGATCATAGACCTTACTATGCCTATTTTGACTTCGGCACCTGTGGCCACTTCGGCTCAGGGCACCTTCAACTACTTCATTAGTTACCATTTTGGAACCGACCGTTTCAGCTCCAAGTGCCACTTTGGCACCGAGCGTTGTACCAACTTCACTGGATTTGACCCCTTTACTTCCGGTCTCGAAACTAGAGTCTTCTGTGCCAGCAGACCTTGCACCACGGACCCAATACTCCCCTTCCATAGATCCATTTCCTGGACAAGCTTATAGCCCTTTCATTGAACGTCTTGACTCCCCATCCAGAGTATCCACTAGATCCACCAGGAGCCTGTCGGAACACAACATGGTGTGTCTTATGGACCAGCTGTTGTTAGCCAGGGGATCCTCACACTTTTTAAGACCCACCCACCTGCAGGACTTGGGTTGACTTATCCCCGGACTCCATCTTACACTCCTCATTCGACCTTCTTGGTCCTGCACCCTTCTGCTCTGACATCCTTCTTGGAACCCATCACCAAGGCACCTACGGTGCATCTCACTCCGGCTCCAGGTTTGTCCCTTTGGTCTTTGATTCCTGTTGAACTGGTCCTTCCTCAATCTGGGGATTGGGAGATGGGTGCTTTGGCCCATGGTATGGAGCATTCTTTCTCCTCGGTTCCATCCTTGGCACCGATAGCCTTGTCCACGCCAATCCTGCTTGAGGCTCCACCCATGGGGGGTGGTTTTGTCAGAGCGGGGTGTGACCCCCATCCCATGGTTGTCTTTCTCGGTTCCGGGCTCCCATCCCTCTTCAAGCAGACCTGCTTTCCACGCAATGGAGAGGGTTCTTGCTTCTGGCAGCACTCCTTTGATGTTGGAACCCCAGTTTTCACACCCTAAGCTACAGCTGTCACAGTCCACCCCCCTGGGACACTGGGCAGAGAAGCCGCAGGACACCCCTGTTCAGGGTACCCACTCTTCCAAGTCCTCCTCAGAGACTCCCACTAAGGAGCTCCCTTGAAAGATGATGTGCAAGAGGAGGCACATGGACTCACCCGAGGAGTTCTTAATGCAAGACACAGACTACAATGATGGTGAAGGGTCCCCACGGTGACCTCCTGATGATGTCTCCTTCAGAGACATCCTGGAAATGTTAAAGCAGAGAGGTAACTGGAAGTCCCCCAACCCTTCGTCTGAGGAGTCCATGTTCCTGCAGGCTTTTCCTGCCCAGCCTTCTACCTCTTGGGTGACCCCGCCTGCCGACAAGCTCGTCCAGCTCATTGTGCAGCGTGCTTGGAGGAACCCTGATTCCATTGAGCTGATCCCTTGGAGACCAGACAAAATTCTTTCCCATTCCAAGGAGAACTCGCATTGGTCCAAAGGGTAACCAGTTGATGCTGTGGTGATGGCGGCCATGAAGAAGGACTTGGTTGAGGAAAGTTCCACTGTCCACCTGCCCAACAGGGAGTCCTGGGCAGTGGACAGACTTGGGAAGCGTGTTTTTGCATCAGGAACTTTTGCTATACGGCCCCTGAATTATTTGGCACATTTTACGAGGCTCCAGAGGGACTTGATCTCTGAACTCTCTAGAACGCTCGCAGGACAGTTGTCTGATGAGGTCAGGGACAAAGTGGCCTCGCAGACCGTAATCCTACAATCAATATCCAACTCATCCATGAGGTTGCTGTCACATGCAACCGAAGGGGTGGCTAGAGCAGTGGGTCTGGGCATTGTTATGAGGCGTCATGCCTGGATGTGCATCTGTGACCTCGTGGATCCCTTCAAGTCTTCCTTTCTGAATGCTCCCATTGAAGCTTCATCCCTTTTTGGCTCCAAAGTGAAGGACACACTAGCCAGGTGCGAGCAAGATGGAAAGACCCTGTCTGCCATAGGCCTACAGATTTTCAACCCTCAATGTGCCTTCTCCAGGAATCAGAGGAGTGGAAAAATGTGGCATAGAAAATCTCAGGGGCCTTTCCATGCCGCACGTGGTGATGATACCCCCAGGGGCAGAGGGGGGTATCAATTCCTGAAGATGCCCCTATAGAGGTGGGGGGGGTCTTCGTAACCAAGGTTCCAGGGATTCCTTCTCTGGGCAGCCTTATCAGCACTCTTGTGGAACAGCCCAATTGTTTCTCTCTGCACCAAGCTGCCTGGCAATCTATCACCACCGATCGTTAGGTGCAGAGTATCATCACTAGATGTTACACCATTCCCCTTTCTTGTCAGCCAAATCTTCCAAGAAAACTTCCCGTTGTTCCACCCAGTCAAAGGGAAGAAGCAGCTTCAGAGATTATAAAGCTGTCTCAAAAAAGAGTCATCCAACCAGTCCCACCAGACCAGTGCAGATACGGATTTTACTCAAGATTCTTTTTGGTGCCAAAAAAGACAGGGGACTGGAGACCCATTTTGGATCTCAGCAGCTTAAACAAGTCTGTCACCCAAACCAAATTCTGGATGGTCACAGTTCAGTCCATGCTTCCCTTTTTAAGAGAAGGTGATTGGATGTGCTCTATAGATCTCTGGGAAGTGTATTACCACATCAAGATGGACAAATGCTCCAGGAGTCTGCTTCACTTCTGGCTAGGGGCCAGTCATTATCAATTCCGTGTCCTGCTGTTCAGTCTCTCTACAGCACCCAGAGTGTTCATGAAATGCATGGCAGTGGTCACAGCTCACTTTAGACTAAAAGGATTCCAGGTGTTTCCATATCTGGATGACTGGCTCCTCACCTCCTCACCGAGCATCTTCTGGTAACAGCACTGCATTATACTTTCTCTCTCTGGCAAAATTTTTGGGAATAACGATATATTGGGAGGTCAAACCTTACTCCTACCCAACAAATAGAGTTCATTGGAGCAGTGTTCAATACTCAGTCCTGTCTGGTATCACTCCCAATTCACAGACTCCATCGATTGAGACTTCAACTCCAAGTGATACTCTCTCAAACAAAAGTCTCAGCAAGGAAAGTTCTTCTGGCCCTAGGCTCTATGGCAGCTTCAATCCCAATAGTGCCTCTAGCAAAGCTACATATGTGGATCCTGCAATGACTCCTTCTTTGTCATTGGTTCCCAAACTCTCACCCCATCGGTTACCAGATTTGAATAACCAACTCCTGCAAACAGGAACTTTGATGGATGAGGCCAGATGTAGAACTTTGGAGTCGCCTATTTCAGTCCCCTCAGCCCACAGCTATTGTGACCACTGATGCTTCCCTGATCGGGTAAGGGGCCATTTCCAGGGAAAGACTGTCCGAGACACATGGTCCGCCTCAGAGGCCTACCTGCATATCAGTGTTCTGGAACTGAGAGCTGTGCTGTTAGCGTTGCAGGCCTTCCATTCAGCTCTCCCTTCCGGGACAATTGCACTTCAGTCAGACAATGTGTCAGTGGTCTGGTATATCAACAAGCATGGAGGAACGAAGTCCTACCCCCTATGTCGAGAGGCCATGAGAATTTGGCAGTGGGCAATAGCTTCCAACCACTTTTTGATAGGAACACATATCCTGGGGAGCTCCAACGTGATTGCAGACAAACTGAGCAGATGCATCCTCATGCCTCACGAGTGGGCTCTCAACCCCGAGGTGGCGTCAGAAATCTTCAGCCACTGGGGCCAGCCTTGCTGCAATCTTTTTGCTTCCCCATCAAACAACAAGTGCAGCAGCTATTTCACCCTACTTCCCCCAGGAGGGAGAGTAACCGAGGGAAGCTCCGATCCACGATTGGCCCACAGGACATCTTTATTCTTATCCTCCCATCCCCCTGATTCCACAATTTCTAAAGAAAGCTCTTCAGTTGAGATGCAAGGTGATCCTCAGAGCCCCATTCTGGCCCCAATTTTGGTTCCCCTTCCTTCAGCCTCACCTAGCATACCCGCCGTGGATATCTGGTCCAAGGATAACATGCTAGGCCCATGTTCGGCTCCAGTAACTGCAGTGCTTCAATACTTGACTAAGTTTTTTGATAATGGAGCCTCTGCCTCTACCGTACGAGTACATCTAGCAGCAATTTCCAATTTCCACAATGGTATAGATGCCACCCCTATGCAAGGCCTTCTTCAAGGGGACCTCTCATATCAGGCCTCCTGTCAGACAGCCCTTGGAACCATAGAACCTCACACTAGCCCTTCAGTCTTTGACTTAAAAACGTTTTGAACCTGCTGCAAAGAGTGACCTAATGTTTTTGTCTTGGAAATGCTTGTTCTTGGTAGCCATCACATCTGCCAGAAGGGTCTCAGAGCTGCAGACATTGTGTATCAAGAGGCCCTATCTGGTCTTTCATATGGACAGAGTATCACTTTGGACAAATCCATCCTTCCTTCCCAAAGTTGTTTCTGAATTCTCCATAAACCAGACCATTGATCTACCAGTGTCCTTTCTGAATGTTGCCAATAGAGGAGAGTCCTGTCTTCACTCTTTAGACGTACATAGTCAACTGAGATTCTACCTAGACAGGACCAAACTTATCCGCAAATCGGAACAGCTTTTCATCTCTTTTTCTGGACCCAGAATGGGAGAGGCTGTTTCTAAGGTTACATTATCAAAATGGCTAAGGGACTGCATAGGTTTCATCTTTTCGCTCAGTAAAAAAACTATGCCAAAAGTTAAAGCTCACTCTACTATATCTATGGCAACATCTGTAGCTTTCCATTCCAGGGCTTCCATGGATGACATCTGTGCAGCAGCTACTTGGGTTAAACCTCATATCTTTACCAATCATTACAAGTTGGATTTGGTCTCCAGAGGGAGAGTTGCCTTCGGCTCAATGGTACTCAGGAATATTCTGTCCCATCAGTGATGAATAGAAAGAAGATTAACGACATCAGATAAAGAAGTTATGTCTTACCATAACGTTCCATCTGTGTTGTTCATCTTCTTTCATTCATCACTTCCCACCCTCCTTCCCCCTCCAAAGACTCCTGGGGGATGCTTTGGGTCTAAGTGGTGCCCTAGGGTGTTTGCACAGAAGTGGCCTCGGCTTTTCTTCTTTTTCTATAGCAAACTCTATCTGAGATAACAGGGAGAAGGGCATTCTGGGTAGAAACTTAGCTCTAGAGTTTTTTGGCTGGCGCGAGCTTGGTAAAAAGGCCAACTCAGTTCCTAGGGCTCAGAACCAAACCCATCAGTGATGAATGAAAGAAGATGAACAGCACAGATGGAGCATTATGGTAAGAAATAACTTTTTTTCTTTCTTTTTTTTAAATAGAGATGAGTTACTTAACCTTGGCTAAGGCTTGTTTTGAATCCTGTGGAATAGAAGAGAATTTTGAGTTTAAATCATGGTTCCAGTATTCCTGAGGATGTTATAGCTGATGATTCTGATATGTATAGAGATAGGTCTTCATCTGTAATTTCTTCTTGTGTCACTGGCTCTGACTCTGATTTTGAGCAGAGTGATTCATTGGTTTTTCCTATAGAGGAATTTTCCTTTACTGAGACTGTCCAGAATTATTTATTTCAGTGTTTCTGTCTTCTTTAAGGAGATATTATGACATGTTGCAAGTGGATATGCCACCTCTATCCCTATTCCTTCTATTATACCAGTCTTGAAGGATGCTGTGAAGATATGTGAAGGCTGCCAGCCTAGCTAGATAGAATTTTGTAGATAATTCTCTGTCATTGTAAATATGAATATAATCCACAGGCTTGTTCTCTTAAATGTAAGAAAACTGTGTTAAATGTTGAACTTCAAACATTTAACCACAGTGCACTCTGCTGGAAGAAAGCTGATAAGTCAAGAATTGTATGACTGTTTGATCTCAAAGCTCAGAGGCATAACGTCTGGACTGAGGAATTCCTTCTATTGTTTTGATACCTGAGTTAATTGCTAGATTTTACATATATAATGTCTTTTATTGCTGTAGTTTCCTGGCCAGGTGCAGGATCAAAGAAATGTTAAAAAACTGAGTTTCCGTTAGCCTGGGAACCAGAGAAGAATGATGGAATCTAAAATGAGTCAGCAGTGATGTATTATTTTTAAGACTTTCTCAGAGAGAGAGAATCAGAGCATTTTGGATTTTGACTGAAGAACATCCACTTACCACTACTCTGCCTTTGCTCTATATGTAAGTTTATTTAGAACTGTGATTGCTCTTGGATAGATAGGAATTTAGTCAGATTTAGTCTAGCTGTTTTCAATATTTATGTCAGACTATTCTACAGTATTATTTTAAGCATTTTCCTGTGATTTCTGGGCTCTTGGCTAGCACTGTGTTGAACTGAGAAGATTTGTCTTGTGTTTTTATTATTTACTATTAAATATTTTTAAACCTTTCAACTGTGGCTGTTTTGTGTAGAGATAAGTTAAGCTCTAGAGTACATTGCATGTGTATAGTGATATTCTACAAAGCCACTCCAAATAAGCCTTGCTGTTCGTCACACTTACTAATTGGATAATAATATTGCACAATAGTAATTGGACACCTTTTGGTAAGGACCTTTTTAGTAGCTGATAAGAGTAGTTGGTGGCAATGACTGCT
This sequence comes from Protopterus annectens, assembly GCF_019279795.1. NCBI lineage: Eukaryota > Metazoa > Chordata > Ceratodontiformes > Protopteridae > Protopterus > Protopterus annectens. The sequence goes on along the minus strand of NC_056739.1, from coordinate 1,722,909,531 downwards.
ACCTTATAGCCTGGCAGGAGGGGGGATAGCTGAAGAACCTGTGCCAGCCTTCCCCAGGAGTGTCTGTGTGTTTGTATATAAAACAAATCTCAAAGTGTGTGTGTGTGTGTGTGTGTGTGTGTGTGTGTGTGTGTGTGTGTGTGTGTGTGTGTGTGTGTGTGTGTGTGTGTGTGTCAGCTACTTGGGCAGGGACACGAAGCAGTGGTTGGACAGAGAGGGCACTGGAGGTTTTGGCTTGATTACTCGGCTGAAGTCTGTACCTTATAGCTGTGCCAGTGGGGAGTCTTATTGGGGATCTGGAGAGAAAAGGAGAGACCAGCCCCAGACTGACTGTGATCTCTGTGTGCCCTTAAGGGAAATTGTACTTTACTGTCTGTGTATTTGTTATCCCTGCCAATGTGGCTGCCCCTCACTGGTGCTAGTGGTGAGGATTGAGGCTCCTTGATTATTGGGCCAGTGCACAGGCATCACAGATGCTTTTGACTTAGCCTGCAATAATCCTGGTAGTCAATCTTCAGCCCTTAAAAAGGGAGATAGACTTTATAAAGTTCTTCAATATAAAGTTCTTCAATATAGCAAGTACTTGTTTTCCAGTCTTGGGTATGACCCTGCAGCTATTTCTATTTCTTCTCCAATTGTTAACAAAATTTTGATCAATGCCACTCCTTGTCATTCTAATAAATACAACAAAGTCTTTAACAGGTTTGGGAATAGAATCTTTTTTTTTTTTTTTTTTTACTTTAGTCTTCAGAATTTTGAACTGCTAGACTTGCATGTTGCAGTGTACTCTGACTTCTGTTGACAATTTGAAGAACTTTTCTGCCACTTTGCCTAAAGAAAGTATTTTTTTCTGAATCCTATTATCGCTACTGTTTCTCAAATGTCTAAACATCTTTAAAGAGCATGTATGATAGTGCTGACTGTGACTAAGGCTTCAGCTACTGCTACTATGATGAGATCTTTTACTTGAGTGCCTAATGAGAAGTTTTCAGAAGATGTTAAATCTGAGATTTTGAATTTTCCTTTGGATAGCAAAGTTTTGTTTGGCCATTCTGCTACTCAGATTAAACAGTTTGATGAAACAGGTTAGTTGATTCAGGAAGTTACTAAGATTTTTCAACCGTCTTTTCCAAAACCTGCTAAAAGCCCTGGTTTCTTTTTCAAAAGCAAAATAAGCAATCCCAGAAAAGCTTCTTGCATGCAGGAGTCTAAGAAAAAGTGGCAAGAGGGGTCTAATAAAAACCAGGGATCCTTTCAGAAAAAGTGATAGGTCTCCACTCCAGAATGACTGTTTTATCATTCTTCTCTCTTCCTCCCTGCCATTTTTTCTTCAAATCTATCCCAGTAACTAGATCTCAGTCCTCTCCTTTGGCAGCAGATTGTTTGACAGGTGGGTTCTGAGAGTAGTCCAAGAGGGGCTTACAGATGGCACTGGGAAAACCAACCTCTTTTTGGGGTAGTCCTGCTCTACCTCCAAACCAGAAAGAAATGTTTCCTATGGTTTTGAATCATGTCCTTTCCTTGGGAGTCATAAAATTTGTCCCAAAATCAGATGCGAAAAGGAGTTTTTTCAATAATGTTTTTTGTGCCAAAGAGAGATACTTCCTAGAGACCAATTCTCAACCTGTCCTTTCTCAACTTTTTTATAAAATTGCCGAAGTTCAAGATCTTGACTTTACAAACTTTCTTACCTCTTGTTCCTTTTCTGAGACTTTTGGTAACGTTAGATTTGAAAGATACTTGTCATCCCATTCCCATTGCCCACGTTCAGAAATGTTCTCAGGTTTTCTGTGTCTGGATCATATTATCAGTTTTATCATTACCTTTTGGGTTTTCTAGTGCTCCAAGGGTGTTCACAAAGTGTCTGACTCAAGTAGACCATTGCAGACTACAAGGTATTCACATATTTCCTTATTTAGATAACTTAATATCTTTTCAGAGTCTTTTTCCATGTGTCAGGAGTACCTTACATGGGTTGCAAATCTCATTCTTAGCCTGTGTTATCAGATTAGTAGTCCAAAATCCTCCTTAATTCCTTCTCATAAGATATTTTTGTAGGATGCTTTCTATGTTTTTTCCTTCAAAAGGCATTTCTAACCCTGGAGACAATGGACTTGCATCTGGAAGTTTTCCCGAGTTTCTCCAATGAGTCTCAAACTTCAGCCAGAGAATACATCTCAAGATTCTAGAGCTCATGGCATTCATGATTCTCATGATTCCTGTCTCCAGGCTACACATGAGAAAAATGTAATGTTTTTAAAAAAACTATGTAGACCCAACATTCTCACCTTTGTTATTTCAAGTTCCAGTTTTGGGCTTTGTGAAGAGAGAGTGAGAACTTCTTTGCTGGAGAGAGAACAAATGTTCCTGAATCTAAATCTCCCTTTCTTTCTTTCAACCCATGCTCAGTCTGTTACAGTCACAGCAGATTTGGCTTGGGGTGCTGTATCTGCAGGGGGTAAACATGCAGGGTCTTTCAGACAAACAAAAAAAATTACCAAAGCACACAAACATAAAATGGATATTAGCTGTAATCCCTACTTTAGAATCTCTTTATCATCTATGTTCCCATAGACCTCTGTAGGTGATTAAAGGAAATACCAAAGTAATGTGGTACAGAGACAGGGGATACCAGGCCTTACCCTCTATGCAGGCTTGCTATGGTGGCTTGGGTATTCACTCTGAAGCATTGTTTTCCCTCCAGGTTTCCAATATTCTGTCAGGCCAAAAGATAGTAGCAGACAATTTGAGTAGAACCAGGACAGACCCCCATGTATGTTAATTAAATGAGGAGATATTCAGGATTTCATCCAGTTTTGGTGAACACCTCAAACAGCCCTGTTTGCCTCCTTTCAAAGCAGACAATTAAATAAATGCTGCACCAGGACTCTAAGGAGGTAGACATAGAGATGCTTTCTGATTCCTTTGGATGAGAATGTTCCTTTATACCTTTCCACAAGTTTCCAGGGTCATTCTGAAGATTCAGAAGGAATCAACAAAATTATTGTGGTAACTCCATTCTGGCCCAGGCAGCAGTGATTCTCCCTTCTTATGGAACTGGCCAACGGCAATTAATAGAAGTTTCTTCACATATTTGACCTACTCACACAACACAAAGAGTGATTCATTCACTCCATCCTGAAGCAACAACACGTACCTGCCTGGAGGATTTAATTTTTTAAACAAGAAACATCCTTATTAAATTATCAATGTTAAGTTGTCAATCTCGCCTTCATTCTTGCTGGATGGGGTTCGGAGCCGATCCTCGGCTCCGACTCGGCACTAGCTTTAGCTCGAGAACTCCTTTTACCAGCTCGAGGCAACCCTATATCCCATGATGCAAGGCGGAACTACCCCAGATCTCGTTTGCCGCTTAGCGAAAGAGGTCTCCTTTGCCAGCTGAGGTAAGTTTTTCTTGTTAAATAAGAAAAAAAGTTTAGTTAGGGGTTTTAATTTCCCTTCAGTGTTAGGTTAGCCTGTATTTAGTACAGCCCACCCTATTCCCTTCCTTTTTAAACTTTTAAAATAGTTTTTCAGTTAAAGTTTTAGTCAGGCCTAGTTCCCAAGTTATTCCCTTCCTGTGTGTCTGTGTAGGGATTAAGTTGTGTGTTTGTGGGGACTGTTTGTGTATATCCTTTTAGGATGTCTAGGGAAGGCAAGGTCTCAGGCTTCAAGAAGTGTGACCAGTGCTGTCAGAAAATGTCCCTGACAGACGGTCACACTTCTTGTGTGTATTGCCTGGGGCCTTTGCACCTGCAGGACTCCTGTGCGTTGTGTCATGCCTTTAGCCAGAGAGTCCTGCAGGAAAGGAGGAACAAACTGATCCTCCGAGGTTTGTTAAAACCTGAAGGTTCTCCTCCTAAGCAAGGGGCAGGAAAACCTCTTAAGCCACCGAGGCTCAGGCTACAGTGTCCAAGCCTCCTCCGGTGGCTCCGCCCGCCGGAGCCGATATCGGCTCGCTGGAGCCGATGCTTCTTCTGCTAGAGTAGTGGGTTCGGTGCCGGCCGGCTCCGATACCCTGACTACTGTTGCCTTGTCGGCTCCGGCTGGAGCCGACACTTTATCCAGCATCGGAGCCGAGATCCTCGGCTCCATCTGGGGTTCAAGGGACTTCGGCTCCGATGGCTCCGCCCGTAAGAGATCCCGGTCCCTTCGATACTAAGTATTCACTGCCCGGGTCTCCTCTTTGTCGGAGCGAGCCATCGGAGCCGATCTTCGAGATCTTCCAGGCTGTCTGACCACGATTTGGAGAGGGTGGTAAGCAGGCTGTTGAAGTCTCAGGCACTGGCCCAAATGCTCCATAGCCCGCCTCAACAGACTTCGCTACAGCCCCAATTCTTGAGATTCCTCCTCCGACTCCACACCAGAGTTCGGAGCCGGAGCTTCTTGGGACAGCGACTGTTTCGATGCCGAGCCGATACATCCTTCGGCTCCGTCATCCTCGGCTCCGATCTCCTCCTGTACAGTTTGCGTTCAACGATCCCGTTGTCGGGTTTCCACTGTCGGCTCCGAGGGGGCTAGTGGCATCGGACCCTTGTCCGACCCCGCTGCTCCTCTCGGAGCTTCGGCTTTGGTAAGCTCGGCGCCCACACCGGCCTCGGCGCCTTCTCTCTCCTTGGAGCCGACCATTCCTGTTTCTTCCGAGCGGGTGTGTTCAGGTCTCCCGGGGAGAGGAGCCTTTGAGGTGATGAGGAGTGTCCTGGCCTCTGAGCCTGGTCAACGGTCTATCCCTCTAGCTCCTCCCTCATCAGTGCCTGCAGATGCCTCTTGCCAGCCTCTTGCTCTCAGGCCCAGGGATCCATCGCCCCAGGTTTCCCCACTGGGAATTTCCTCCTCTTCCGAGGTTTCTCCTGACCCTGCAGGGGAACCCCCTCGGAAGAGGACGTGTAAGAGGAAACACACAGACTCCCCTGAGTCTACTACATCTGATACCGACTTAGATGAGTCGGAGGGTTCCCCACGGTCCCTCTCTGAGGATGTCTCATTTTCAGACATCCTTGAGCTCCTCAAACAGAGGGGGAATTAGCCCTCCATTGACCCCTCCGAGGATGAGTCGGTATACCTGGAGGCTTTTGGATCCCGACCTCCACCTCCTGGTGTCTCCGCCTTCGACCCACTCATGCAGGTAGTGGCTCGGAAGGCGGGGCGCTCCAGATTCTGTGGAACCTGTCCCCAGGAGACCATCCAAGTTCATCACGGCCCCTTCGGACAAACAGTTCCTGTCCAAAGGTGTCTCTGTGGATGCTATGGTGGTGGCGGCCACTAAGAAGGAACTGGCGGATCCTTCAGTACCTGTCCATCCTCCTAATAAGGATTCTAGGACCATGGACAGGTATGGAAAGCGGATGTTTTCTTCAGCGACCTTTGCAATGCGTTCGCTGAATTACCTTTGTCACTTCACCAGGCTTCAACGAGATATTCTCAAGGAACTGGGGGAAGTAGTCCAGGATCCTTCAGCTGCTGGGGCTCAGGAAAAGATTGCCTCTCAGCTAGCTATCCTGAATTCGATATCTAACTCCTCCATGCGGCTCATATCTTATGCAGCCGATGGAACGAGCAGGGCCGCAGGCACAGGTGTTGCTCTTAGACGCCAAGCCTGGATGCGGCTGTGTAATTTTATGGACCCTTTAAGGCCCTTCACCAACACCCCTTTGACGGTTCGGCTTTGTTCGGACCTCAGGTGAAGGATACTTTGACCAGATGTGAACAAGACGGTAAAACTCTTTCTGCCGTTGGAGTCCAGTTTTCCACTCCTTCTAGACCATATCCCAAGGGTCAGAAGGGGAAGATGTGGTTCCGTAAAGCCCAAGGAGCTACACCGACACACGTGGTCAGTTTACCCCTAGAGGCAGAGGGGTAACAATAATAGACGCCGCCCTAGAGGCAGGGGGTCCTCAGAACCAGGGCAACAGGGAGCCTCTTCCTGAGTAGCCTTTTCACCATCCCTGAGGTGTTGCCCGACTGTCCACCCTTGGAGGCAGTCGGGGAAGAATTTTGCTGTACCCAGTAGGCTGGCAATGCCTATCACAAGAGAAGTGGGTACAGTCGATTATAACCGAGGGTTACAATAATCCCTTCGAAAGGTTTCCACCTCTACAATCCCTTCCAGACATCTCACCCGGTCAAAGGATTTGGCAAACAGGAAGTTTCAAAACTCCTGGGAAAAAGAGCCATCCAAACAGTGCTCGCAGACCAAGTAGGATCCGGCTTCTACTCAAGATTCTTTTTGGTCCCCAAAAGGACGGGAGATTGGAGACCAATACTAGACCTAAGCAGACTAAACAAGTCTGTCAAAAAGGCAAGATTCCGGATGGTCACGCTGCAATCCATTCTGCCTTTTCTGGGCAAGGACAACTGGATGTGCTCGATAGACCTTCAGGATGCGTACTATCATATAAAGATTCACAGACGCTCCAGAAGGTTTCTCCGCTTTCGGCTGGGAGCCAGTCATTACCAATTCAGAGCACTGCCCTTTGGCCTCACTTCAGCCCCCAGAGTGTTCACCAAATGCATGGCGGTGGTCACAGCTCACCTGAGACGTCGAGGATTCCAAGTGTTTCCTTATTTGGACGACTGGCTCCTCTCTGCCACCTCCAAGGATCAGCTTCTTCGGTCCAGAGACTACACCTTACAGCTTTGCAAGAGTCTAGGAATTTCAGTGAATTTCGAAAAATCCTCTCTGCTGCCTTGCCAATCTATCACCTTTATAGGCGCAGAGTTAGATACCGTCAACATGTTAGCCAGACTAACAAATCAAAGGATTCTGGACATCCAAAAATTTGTTCAGCTTCTGTTACAAAGCAGCAAAGTCAAAGCCAGGTTTGTCTTGAAGGTTCTAGGCCTAATGGCTGCAGCCATTGTTCTTCTTCCACTAGCTCGCTTCCACATGCGTCTCCTGCAGTGGATGTTGTTCACGCAGTGGTCGTACCACGATCTGCCCATGAGACACGAGATCTTAGTGACACAGTCTTGCAGGGCTCATCTATGATGGTGGGTATCTTCCCCTCTTCTTCATCAGGGCCGACCATTTGTTCCCCCTCCTCCAGTTGCCACAGTCACCACGGATGCCTCTCTGATCGGGTGGGGGGGCATTATCAGGGCAGGATGGTCCACGGACGTGGCAACCCATAGAATACCACCTGCACATAAATGTCCTGGAGATGAGAGCAGTGCTTTTAACGTTGCAAGCCCTCGACGACTTTCTTCCCATAGGGACTATTGCAGTACAGACGGACAATATGTCCGTGGTCTGGTACATCAACAAACAGGGCGGAACCAGGTCCTATCCCTTATGTCGAGAAGCTCTCAGACTTTGGCAATGGGCGATCTCTTCTCAGCGGTTTCTGATAGCAACGCACATCCCGGCAGGTCCAACCTATTGGCGGACAGGCTAAGCAGATCTATTCTGATGCCTCACGAGTGGTCTCTCAATCAGTCTGTAGTGGATCAGATTTTTCTGAAGTGGGGCACCCTTGTTGCGATCTTTTCGCTACCCCTCAAAACAGCAAGTGCCCAGATTACTTCACACTATTTCCTCTTCCAGGCCAACCCTTGAGAGACTCTCTAACCCAGGATTGGCCTCGGGACTTCTTTATGCTTTTCCTCCCTTTCCATTGATTCCACAAGTCATTCAGAAAGCCACCGCTTTGAGAGCCAAATTGATCCTCATTGCTCCATATTGGCCTCGACAAATTTGGTTTCCGTCTCTACATCATCACCTTCTGGTGCAGCCCTGGCATCTGGACCCAGTTCCGGATCTTTTGATCCACCAGTCGGGTCAGCAGCACCGAGCCATTCATTCTCTCAACCTCACTGCTTGGTTGCTCCACTTCCTTCCCTAGCCAGGCTACCAATGATTTCTGACTCAGTCAGAGACATTTTAGTGTCTTCTTTAAAGTCGTCCACTAGAACTGTTTATGCTAGCAAGTGGCGACGTTTTCTATTTGGGCAAACGCCAGAAATATTGATCCTTTCACCGCTCCTATACATTCTGTTTTGGATTTCCTGGCGGAGGTTTTTCATTCGGGATCGTCATCATCTACAGTCAAAGTACAAATGGCTGCTATTTCCAAATTTCATGTTGGCTTGCAGGACAATAACATCATGTCTCATAAGTTATGCAAAGCCTTTTTGAGAGGAGTTTTTCTCCTAAAACCGCCTGTGAAACATCCTCCTCCGCAATGGGATCTGAACTTAATGTTGGCATCCCTAATTCTACCTCCTTCGAACCGTCTGCTACGTGTTCTTTAAAGTTGTTGACATGGAAAACTATATTTTTGCTGGCTGTTACCTCTGCAAGAAGAGTTTCTGAGATTCAGGCCCTCTGTATTCGTTCACCTTATCTGGTGTTTCATAAGGATAGGGTTTCGCCAGAACTAACCCTTCCTTTCTTCCCAAGGTTGTATCTCAAGCCAATATTAACCAATCTATTGATCTACCAGTTTTCTTTCCTAACTATTCTGACAGAGCTGAACAGAAGCTACATTTTTTGGATGTTCACCGTCAGCTCAGGTACTACTTACATAGGACTAAACAAGTTAGAAAATCAGACCAATTGTTTGTCTCCTATGCAGGAAACAGGTTGGGTCTTCCAGTATCTAAAGTGACCTTATCTAGATGGTTGACTTCCACCATTTCCTATGTGTACTCTCTAAGGGGCAAACAACTATCTTCTAAGCCAAAAGCACATTCGACCAGGAGTCTATCCACTTCTGTAGCCTTTCAGGATAGACTTCCCATTGACACTATTTGTGCAGCAGCTACTTGGGCCACGCCTCATACCTTTGTGTCTCATTACAAGTTGGATTTGGCCTCCAGAGATAGGGCCAGTTTTGGTTCCACTGTTCTCAAGAGTCTGTTCCATTGAGCCACCCGGGATACAGGTGCTAGGACGGTCCCATCCAGCAAGAATGAAGGCGAGATTGACAACTTAACATTTAGAAGTTATGTACCTACCATAACGTTCCATGTTAGTTGTCTTCTCGCCTTCTTTCTTAAGGCCCTCCCTCCTTCCCCTGGCCTGGACAGATCTTGGAGAGTTCCTATTAGATTGCTTCCTCTGGAGCATTGTTATGAGGACTTCTTTTAGGAACCATGGTTCCTAATTATATTAGGATAAGTCTTTAGCAGGGTTAGTTAGCTACCAAACGAGATCTGAGGTAGTTCCGCCTTGCATCATGGGATATAGGGTTGCCTCGAGCTGGTAAAAGGAGTTCTCGAGCTAAAGCTAGTGCCGAGTCGGAGCCGAGGATCGGCTCCGAACCCCATCCAGCAAGAAAGAAGGCGAGAGAAGACAACTAACATGGAACGTTATGGTAGGTACATAACTTCTAATTTATGACATAGGCAGTCATAAATTTATATAAATGAAAACCAGCCATATTGACATATTTATAGTTGCAAACATTATACACCATTTATAATCTATCCAGTCTTTGTCAGTCAAACACTACACAACTGATTCAAATCATGCCAGCTTTTAAACCTCATTCCTCCTCCATAACATTGTTCTGCATGTAATTGTTCCCACAAGTCCCATTTTTCCTATGCAATTTGCTCCTTCACCTTTCTAAAGATCCCATTTCCAGTTGTTTTATTTCTGTTACTATATTTACTACTTCTAGTACAGTTGTTTCAAACTTTGATTTTCATTTTCTAATAATTGCGATTTTGGCAGCCAACGTAATTAGACTCAGCAAGGCCTTACCATGTCTAGGCAATTCTGATTCTGTATCATAGCTAAAAAAAAAAAAAAAAAAAACATTTCCTCAGTTATACCAATTTGCTTACCCAGTGTATCTGACAGAGTGGTCTGCAGGGAATTTTTAGGTCTGCCAACTCTTTACACCCCCAAAAATATGTTCCCAGTTATCTCTTTCTTCCATATAACACCTCCAATATTTGCCAACTACCTGAAGAAAAATTAATTCTTTGGAGTCTACGTGAGGTATAAAAATACCTATGTAAACACTTCCAAGAAAATATCCTAAGTCTTCTAGACTTTGTTGCATATTTGGAAGTCATACATATATCCCCCAGGGTTCTACATGAATTGCTTATCCAATCTCTCTTCCCAATCATTTCTAACCTCCTTTGATTGATTGTAATAGTTATTGTGCAATATTTTATATGCTGTACAGGTTTCTGCTTGTGGTATGTATAGGAGCCTTAACTGTGTAGCTATGAAATACCCCATCCAATCAGGTAATCCCAAACCACCTTGTTCTATTGGCAGGATCAGCTTATCCCACTTGACTCTTGCCGTCTCCCCCTCCCAGATAAAATCCTTCAACTCTTTATTTATTGTTATCCACATTTTCTCCTGTGGTTGATAAAATATGCTTGACTTGTGTATACAACTAAAGAGTCTAAAACATTTTGACTGCTTGTATCTTGCTAGCCATATCCATATAATAGAGATTCCAATTTCTCAGTATTTGTATTATGTTTTGGGTAGTCTCTTCCCACATATCCTTAGCTGCCATAACAGAATCCTTTTTTAGTCCATACTCCTAAGTACCTAATTTTATCATCTCCCCATAAATATGGGCATTGCTGAACCAGTTTATGTGTGGGTGCATAGTTTACAGCTACTGCCTTTGTTTTATCTTCATTAATTTTGTATCCTGAAAAAAAAATTGAAACTGTCTCGAAATGTTCCACAACACTGAAAATGCCCTTTTCTGGTTTTATCAGGTATAAAATTATATCATCTGCAAATAAAGCCAGCATTTCATGAATTTCCAAGTCCCTTATTTTCTTTGTCAATGGTTCTAAATATAATGTGAATAACAAAGTGGAAAGAGGACACCCCTGTCTTGTTCCTCCGCTCAGACAAAACTTATCAGAGAGGAACCTACCCACTTTAACTTTCACCTCTGGTTCCTCATAATTCCTCCTAATCAGCCTTATAATTTTATCAGGGAATACAAATGGTTCCATTGCCCTGTTCATATAATCCCAGCTTAACTCTTCCAATGATTTTTCTGCATCAGGACCCACCAACAACTGTGGTGTTTTCTTACATTCTGCTTCCGTCTGGATCATCATTGTTCTAATAATCACAAAACAAATCTTCCAGGACACACCACGAGAACACTGAAGTCTTCTAAAAAATGCGTTCTTTATTCCAATCGATAAAAGGATGTATAAGCGCTTTCACATGCGTCTTGCATGCTTCTTCAGATACAATTCAAAACATTTAACCTAGTTGCTTATATACATCTCATAATTAACAATCATTAGAACCATTAAAGCAATTATGCTATTAAACCATAATTGACCCATTAACTAGAGAATTCTTCTATATACATAATTTAATGCTGTGCATTTTATTTTCCTCCCTTACGGGACTAGTAGCATCACAGATCTAAGTGCAAAAACAAGGATAACCTCATATTAGCATATCATAATTCGTACTTTCTCATGTATATCTTGTTAAAAATATTTCGATGCTTATAAAGATCAAAAACAAGCAAGCAGCATCTTCCTCCCTGGTCTACTTGTAGGGGCGGGACAACACATACGCTCCTGGTGTAAGGCACTATCGCTGCTGAATGCGTCGTGCCTTGGGTGTTCCTTTTTCAGTGTAATTCATCTTAACATCTGCCAGTTAGGCAGCGATTAATTCATTCCTCGGGAGATTTTCCCGGTTGCTGCTATGTATCATTTTATATCCCCTATCAAATACATCAGGGTCAATATATATGTATATAAAAATAAAAATAAAAATAATAAAAATAATAAGAAGCATAAACCTCTTGTGTACGAAGCACAACCCATTTCCTGAATCATCACATACCCATATATGGTCATCCTAATCTTAAGAACTCTCCTATAAGTAATTAAAGAATTAAAAAATGTTTTAAGTTTTTTAACCAGTTTTTAATAAAAAAATATAAAAATAGAATCTAAATCCAAATAGTTCTATTTTCTCTGTACTATGTGTTATAAATTAAACCTTAACAAATATATGGAACCTTAACAATTATATACGTCCTCAGTATAACTCTCACTACTAGCGTGCATCTTACATCAGATATACCTCTACCTAAAAATTATTAAGTGTATGTAAATACATATATACTCGATAGATGATAGAAATAATATCTACATATTAATCCTTCTATACCTAAAATAAAACGCATCTTTCATAGACAGTAGCAATTTTCAACAAATCGAGGTAAAACTCATTGAGTTCTGTAAAGTGAAATAACAAAATAAAATACCATAATAAACTAAAAATAGTCTAAGGTGCCCGTAAGACATTGCACTTCCATCTGCATATCTATTACTGGCTTCTATATCCCTAGTCACAGTTCAACATTAACATATTATCGTGTCAACTGGATATTCATAACAACGATTACATGTATATGTAGAAAACACATGCATAGGGGTCTCGTAGCCCATTCTGATGAGCCAAGTTTGAGTGATGTATATAATATCTCTTCCATAGTTCCTATTAAACTTGGACTAATATTTAAGAAGTAGATTATTATAAAATCCCATTTTAAAGGGTCATACCTGACTCATTCATCTATTCTATAAATGGTTTCATTGTTGTATAATTATTGATCCCAGGGTCTCTATGTGCCCCTGATCTAAAAATCCATTCCATTTCCAGCTTCGCTAGAGCGTTGTTATTATCACCCATCCTGGGACTACTATGTAAAGTTTGTAAAACTCTAAATCTAAAATGATGTGTAGGATGGGAATTGATATGTTTGGCTAGAGCATTCAGCTCATGCTGTTTCCTGATGTCATATGTGTGGTTATATATACGTTGTCTCAACTTTCTTTTTGTAAGGCCAATATAAAAAGCTGGGCATAGATCACAATTACCCATGTATATCAAATTGCTGGTATCACAACTGGTTCTCATCCTAGGTGTATATTTGAAGTGTCCATGTGGATGTATATATTCTTGTTGATCCGTAATATATCTGCACATACTACATTTTTCACATGGATATGTCCCAGGAGCCATATAATTGACATCTCTCGTATTCATATTCTTCTGTAAATTAAGTGAAAACATCGTTTTCAAGTTGTCAGCGGTACGGAACACAAACCCTGGTCTATCACCTACTATAATTCTAGTTTCATCTACTCCAGTTAAAATATTCCAATGTTTATTCACTACTTCTTTAATTGCATTAATATCATTGGTGTATTTCAAGATCACATTAATCTTAGTATTCTGTCTACTTGACATCATAGATCGATAGTCTGTATACTTATTATAACCCTTCTTCACTATTAAGTTGTGTTCCTGAATACCTCCTTCAGTATTATTTTGAGGTATAATCTTATTTCTCATTTCTTGTATTAACTTAATGTCATACCCTCTCTCCGCAAATAGACTTTCCATTCTATCTGCTTCAATGCTTAACATTGCTGGATTTTTACATATTCTTGTTAATCTCCAAAATTGTCCACTTATTATACCGGAGAACATATACCTAGGGTGCATGCTACTATATTCAAGAATAGTATTTCTCCAGCAGCTTTTTCTGTATAGCTTAGACATTAATTTATTATTTGTATCATAGTATAGGATTATATCTAGAAAACTGATCTCTTCATATGAGTACTCATAGGTAAACTTTAGGAACTGCGTAGTTCCTTCCAAGTAATTTACAAATTCTTTTATTTCATCAACAGTGCCATCCCACACTAATAGCACATCATCCACAAACCGTTTATACATTTTTATTTTACTCATCCAAGGGCTGTTAAATATGTGTTTTGATTCCCAACTGTATAGTACTAAGTTTGCGTATGAATTTGCACATGGGGTGCCCATGGCGACACCCCATGTTTGCAAATAATACCTGTTGTTAAACATAAATACATTACAGCTCAACACTGTTTCTAATAGTTGGCCAACTAGAATCTGTCTATCTCTAGAAAACCCGCTTTCAGTTGCCATTACCTCCCTTACAGCTTGGGTACCATATTCATTAGGGATGCACGTGAAAAGATCACGTACATCCAGTGTAACCAATAACTCTTCCCCCTTTTTTATTCCCAAAGAATCAAAGGATTCGAGGTCTTTCAGGAGGTGTTGTGTGTCTCTAAGGATTGTATCCACTTTATTAACTATTGGCCTCATCATTTTCTCTAAGAATCTAGAGATATTGTATGTTGCCCAATCTCTGCCTGACACTATCGGTCTCATCGGCATGGGTTCGACTAGTTTGTGTACTTTGGGTAAACCCTTAAGTGTCGGTATCAAAGGTTCCTCTATATAAAGGAACTCAAACATTTCTTTACTGACCTGCCTACACATCAGGATGTCATACAATTCATCTCTGACATTATTTATAATTTTCTTCACTCCTCCTATGTCTAATTCTAAATAAGTGTCATTCTCTCTTAACGTGGCTTCAATTGTCTTAATGTACATATCTTTTTCGAGGAGTACCACTCCCCCTCCTTTGTCAGCATTTATAATAATAATATTCTCATTGTTTCTTAGATTCATTAGGGAATTATATTCATCTTTCTCTAAGTTAAAATACCTTTTCTTAACATTTCTTTTAGTAAATAACTCATAAATGTCTTTTTCACAAGTCCTCACAAAGCATTCAACATTGTTCTAATAATGTTGTCAAATTTTGCCTTCTCTCCACAAAACCACATTGATCCATATCTGTCAATTTTTGCATCTCCTTTGCCATTGTTTTACAGTTATAAGCATAAACACTTTATAGTCATGGTTTAGAATTGAAATTGGCTTATATGAAGCTGAATCTGATGGGTCTTTAGCATCTTTAGGTATTACAACCACCACCACTTTCTTCCAGGATTCTGGTGCTTCTCCTCCTTTTAAAATACTGTTAAACAAAACATTCCAGATCTTTATCATTTTTTTTTTTCCCGCCTAGCTTCCAGATTTCTACAGGAATGCCATCTATTCCTGAGGACTTTCCTGTAGACTTGTTATACATCATCATTTTTACCTCATCTCCTCCTATCCTAACTGTTAGTAGTTGAGCCTCATCTACTTCTAACCTTGGCATATTTCATTTTTTTAGTTTATTTGGTGTCTTTAAAAATTAAGTAAACCACAAAAGGTAAAAAGGCAGTAGGTACAGGCAAAAACCAGGAACACAGGATGAATAATCTCTTTTAATATATCAGCGCTTATTTAATTTTTCCATAAACATTTCCATTTGTATCTTTTCTTAATTGTCATATTTCTCTGCTTTATACATTTTTTCAGAAAGTTTCCAAAATATTTCTAGTATTGTAAGCTTGGTGACAACCCTTTTCGCTTTCTGTAGCCTGTGTCGTTGTACTAAAAGTTTTTTGTACTCTGAAGTTATTATTTAAAAAAAAAACTGCTTAACAGCAGTCTTTCTAAATTCATGCATATTATCGAGGTAATCCCTTATTTTCTATTTAGCATTTTTCAATTGCTCCTGTTCTTGTTCTTTGAGATTCCCTCTATTCTGCAATACTTTAACCTTTGTCAATCCCTTTAAATAATTCTTGTTACTTCTTAACTACATCTTTCTTTTATTTCTGCCCTATTTGTAAACCCCACTTTAATTTTATCTCACCCCTAGCTATATTTTCTGAAGAAATTTCTATCTTCCAAGTAACACCTGAATAATTTCCACTATCCATTCTTCAAATTCATCTCTTTTTAACAGATAAATGGGAAAGTACTAGTGTGTCATTTTTATTTCATCACCCTACATTTTTATTTTTGTTGTGATCCAAAATATGTAGTTAATGGATGCATATCAAAACTTTCAATTAAATGCATGTGTGCCTGTGAAATATAATTTCTGTCTAGCCTAGCCCAGTTTTTGTACTTTGGTGAATAATATGTAAACTTACTCCAAACTCCTGCTACCAATTTCATAAATTGCTTCACAAACCTATCCTCTTATGTTCCACCCGGATACATCCTCACTGTTTTAAATCAAATTCCAGTCCCCACCTATAAGTAATTTCCCCTGCCAAAAGCTGATTATTTCTCCCAGAATTTTCTTAAGCTCAATTATAGCAGTTTTAGGTGGAATGTAAATAATGCCAGTGTAAACCTCCCTTGCCAGTTGCCCCTTAGTACAACAAATGTACCATTATTATCTGTTTCTCCCCCCTTTATTGTCACTGTTGGAGCTCCTCTTGCAGTTAATATAAGTCATCCCCTTTTCCTTTGTCTCAGATATTCCACTGAATATCCACCCTGAAATAATTTCTTTATCAAAAATCACATGCTCACTTCTTTCCAAATGAGTCTCCTGTATCATGGCTATTTGCACTCTGCATGTTTTAATACAGTTCACTACTATTTTTTTGTATATATCTGTGAGACAGTTTACATTTAAAGATAATATAGAAAGCTGTAACAGATTTTTTTTTAAATGTCTAACTTCAGCTTTTGTGTTATACGCATACACTGTTTGGCAGGTTGATCTTTTATGCAGTTGTTTCTTGCCATATCCATTTCAACCTATGACACATATTACAAAACATTTTGTTTTTAATGAAAACCCTCAAACAAAAAAACAAAGCACAACCCCAGAGCACCCCTAAAACATATTAACTTAATACTAACACAGAAAACTATGTGCATATTCAAATATTGAAGTTTAACCCTTCTAATAAGAACAGTTGTCCCAGTCTGACAGCCACACTAACAAACTTGGATTAACCTATAAGGAAGGTTAAGAGCATGGTACAGCCTGTGCTTCTACTTCCACTAAGTACTATCTGTTTTTGTCTTAACTTTATTCCTTTCCCAGATTAGAAAAACACTTAAATGTTCTCAGAATTCATTATCTCTTAGCCATTGAAGGAAAGCCATTAAAAGAAATAAACATTCTGTTTTTATTGCTCCTTATCAGATTGTTTTCACAGAGATATGAGAACCTGATACACAGTTACCCATACGGCATCCATTCATCTGTTTTTTAAAGGAACATTTTTTATTATATTCAAGATTTGTTTTTATTTATTTTCTTCCCCTTAAAACTTGTTACTAAGTCAAGCCAAGGGCCTTAATCCAGTCATTCCCCTATACAAGAGTTAGGAAAAAACATATCAGTTTTTTCTTGTATCATGCTGTTTTGTCCAGACTTTTCTTGCTTTTTTCATTACTGTGCTTACATTTATTAATAGTGAACAAGGAGAAAGAAAGAATAAGGGAAAAAAACAGGAGCACCTTTTTACCTTAGTATCCTTATTACACACAAAAGTAACTGAAAAAGCTTTATTTTATAGCAAGCAGATTATGTTATGCATTATAAAGTACTACTGTTAAGAACAAAATGTTGTTTTACTTACAGTTAACGCTTTCCTTCCTCCTCTCCTCCTAAATGTTCTTACAGACATTAATGAGATGATGTAGGGCATATGCTTTAGAGTCCCCTACAAGTTTAACAAAGTCAAATAAGTCCAGTATTTCCAGGTTTTCTTGTTCTGTCTAGTTTCACAAATATAATTAATGCCTTGTGATCCCACATTTATTTGTCAGTTTCTGAGTTGCTGGTTTTCTTCCTGTTGATATCCATCTCCCAAACCCAGTTTCTGCTTCATTTTCAACTTACTCCTGTTCTTCAAGTCAACTCTTGTGTTTTTATCTGTCTCTCAAGCAGTTTCCTTTCAAACATTGGAAAAGGGTTCACTGACATGTGTCTCTGCAGGCTTTATTACCAGTAGAACAAGAAGCAGAATATCTTTCTGTCTGATAGCTCACTTTTTTGTTAGACAGTTTTTTGCATTTCCTCTTTAGCATTTTTTGCATCAAAAAGTGATTTTGACCCTCCAGCGAGTCTGGGACAACTGTTCTTATTAGAAGCAGTGCATTTACTAACCAATTATAGAAATTTAGCCAAAAAGACAAGTTCATTGGTTGTCTTTTTTGAATTTCTTTTTTCACACTGGTAGAGCTGAAGTTAAGCTGTTACTCAGTGTGTGGCCATCTCAGAAGTCCTCTAGATGATTTAATTTTGGTACCTTTTAGGCACCTTGTTTCTGTGGAAGTGCAGCAGGTACTAAAGGAGGCAATAAAAACTGCTACTAAGAAATTATATGTTACTAAGTGAAGAGGTTTTCTTGTTAGAATAGCCATGCCCCAGTCAGGGTTATATGCCACTGGTTGTTAAATGCTTGTGTGAGTTACTATGTGTGTCACTGGTTGTTAAATGTTTGTGTGAGTTACTGTCCTTTGGCCTTTATTATTCCTCTATCAAGGCTCATCTTTTAGTCATTTCAGCATGTTTGCCCATGGATCCTCCCCTTTCTGCTCTGTCTACCGGCAGTTTTGAAAGGTGTTTTACATGGTAGACCACCTAAGAAACAGGTGGCACTTACATGGGATCTTAACTACATGATGGAAGTAAACTTTGTCAGCCCTTGAAACAGCTCATTAGGCTGCTTTTTGGTTCTTGACATAGAAGACTCTATTAATTATTAGTCTGACATTTGCACCTTTGGTCAGTCATGTCTCTTTCTCGGTTGTTGGGCAAATGAGTATGCCAGTTGGAGTTCCTTTGTCTTCTGTTGTATTCATACTTAAAAGTTTTGTAGATGTCATTGAAGAGAGGAAAATGTGATTGTGGGCAGCAAATTCCTCAAGAGGTCATCATTTGATGTGTCTTTGTTACTTAATCACTGAAGATGTCAGTAAGAGACTGTTCTATTTGTCAGTCATTTATACCTAAGACTTTGTGTAGCCTATCCTTGTTGAAAATTTACCTTGAGAATCAGAAGCTTAAGGAGCTCACCCAAGGTAAAGTGGCATGTTCTTTATATTGATCACTGCTGCCGTACCCTTATCTTTATGGGTTATATCCTGCTAAGGATAGAACAGCCAGACAGTTTCCATAGCTTCAGAGAATCTTCCACATGCCCAAACTGTCAGGCAGCTAGAGCCAAGATGAGCTGACTAAAAGGTAAGTTTAGGCACAAAGTAAGCTCCAAATTAGTGAAAGAACTAGTAACAATAAAAAGCACACTTGTGTTTCCCAGATAAAATCACCAACCTTTATTAAGAATAGTACAAAACTTCACTGACTAAGCACTTTCACCCTGGTAGGGCATCTTCAGAGTTAGTCTACAAATTCAGTCATAGTCTTTATATACACCTTGTAATCATCAGTATAATTGAGTCTAATTAAATACAATGGGTCCATCATTTCACAACCTTTTTAGAATTAACCTTGTGTTTGTGCATTAAACTACTTCTTGTATAACCTTCAGAGATCAACCCTTCCTTACACAGTACACAGTAGTATATAATAATAAGATGATAATCCAAGTCTTAATGTTTCTTGTTCAAGCTCGAAGTTGTTGATAAAAAATAAATAAATAAATAAAATAACAATAAAATTAAACATTAAAAAATAATAATAAACATAATCCCTACATATAATGACCAAAAATAAAAAGAAACAATAAATCATTGTTCATATGTGTTAGATACAAGCTGCCTTGTGTTTTAGTATACAAGCTAGAGATAGAGTGTCGTTGATGCCCGGGGCATTACAGGCATCTAATCGTATCTGCCAAAGGCATTCCCTAACCTCTAGAATAGTTTTGTAGTCTCCCCCAAACTCTCTGGTACAAAGCCTGTCTATAATTAAAATAAAAATTTCCTAAAATTGGGACAGTTGTTCGTGTGGTTATATAGTGAGTTAGTAGATTTCTTGTTTTTAATGTCCCTATAATGTTCTAGGATTCTGTATCTCAACTTTCTAGTGGTCATGCCTATATAAAATGCTGGACAAGAAAGACGTGGCCACAAAAATTACCATGTTAGTGTTGCAATTGCAATCGTCCGGGCTCCTTAATGTCCTCTTAAAATTCCCACAGAGACATAGGGGCCATCATTGATATATCTACATGCTTTGCAACTGCCGAATTTAGCCATCTTAGCAGGTCTTTGACCAAAGGTTATCGGTGTTCTCCCTAAGCACTCCTTAATATTTAGACCCCTACTATTTATGAAAAGAGGAGCTTTACCTAGTGTGTCATGTAGGTCTGTAGGGACTATATCTTCCCATGTCCTTTGAATAATATTTTTAACTTCCATGACTAGGGAATTATGCTGTAAGACCATTCCAGTTGGGGTGTTTTTGTTATTTTGTTTAGTGATTCTTGTTTTATTGTTGTCAGATGTCCTTTGTGTATCATTCAAAATGGGGATAAAATCAGTAGCCCTTCTTCTGGTGACATCATACTGAAGCATAGTAAGCATGTCCAATGGGTAACCCCTTTGGACAAACAGGTCCCTCAAAACCTCCATTTCGTCTATAAATTTGCAGTCCTCACTAACAATACGTGACAACCTAATCATCTGTCCCTTGGCCACGTTCTTCTTAACATAATGGGGATGAAAACTGTCGTAATGTAAAAATCAAATACTGTAAATTTTCTTCCTGTATAAATTGGATTGTATTTCTCCATCATTAATGTATAGTCATAAATCCAAATAGTTAATAGTCTTGCTGTAAACGTTCTGGGTAAATTTCAAAAATGAAGTAGTAGTGTTTAAATATTTTATAAATTCCTCTAATTCATCCCGAGTGCCTTTCCATAAGAACAGGATGTCATCCAAGAATCTCAAATAAATAATCAACCTAGATCTGTATTTAGATTCCAACACAAATTGTTCCTCCCATTCAGCTAAGACTAGATTGGCATATATGGGCGCACATTTAACGCCCATAGCCACCCCAGTAGATTGTCTGTAAAATTCATGTTCAAACCCCATATAGTTGTTCTCAAGTACAATTCGCATCATATCAACCAATAGGCCTCTCTTCACCTGGTGTATGTCACTGTGTTTATCCAGGCTCCTACCAAACCACTCCAACCCAATGTCATGGGGAATCACTGAAAATAAATTTGTAATATCCACAGTTACAAACAGAAATTCCCTTAAAGGTACATCAGATAAAGTCCTAAGACAGTCTAAGCAATGCCAAGAGTCTTTTAGTACATGTGGCAAATTGTCCAGAACCTACTTGGTCATAATGTCTATAAATGATGCTAATTGTTCCGTTTTGAAACCCCTAGCTGCAACAGTAGGTCTGAATGGGGGGTTGACCATGTTTTTGTGAATTTTAGGTATCCCAAATAAACTGGGCATAACTGGGTGTTCCACTTGTAAATATTTGTATTCATCTGCATCAATAATTCCTTCACAAAGCATCTCGTAAAGTTGCCAATCAATCTTAGTGTATGCCTTATGGACGTCAAATTTGGAAGCTAGCTCGTATGTGCTGGAATCACAAATAATACTCTGCATGTGCCAAGTGTAGTCAACATTCGTCATAATGACTACTTCTCCCCCTTTGTCTGGTTTCATAACCCTGTAATCAGTACTGGACGAAAGTTCTTTTAAGCAAAATGCTTCAGCTGATGTTAAATTACTATTGTCTACAACAGGCCTTTTGTCAGTCAGTTTCCTAATCTGGGTGGTGCATAAACGTTCAAAAGCCAAGATCACAGGGTTATATGGAGGTTTAAATACACTGCTTCTCTTGAGTGTAAATGTTTGTATCTCCCTATCTACTTGTATTTTGTTGCCAAAAAACAACTTTAAATTTAATTTCCTAGTATACAACTTCAAATTGATAATCAATTTACTAATATCGTATTTAAAATTGGGGACACAAGAAAACCCTTTTTCTCAATAGACTTAAATGACTTTCAGAGATCTCCAAGTCAGAATAGTTGTAAACATGAAAGGATTTGTCTCCAATTATAGAGGGACCCCCATTGATGTTGTTCTCCAAACATGGGGTCAAGATGGTATCAAAAGAGTTAAGGGAACTATCGACTGGTGTGTCGGTGTTAGTGGTTAAGCCATCCATAATTGAGTACATAGAGAAATGAATCTCCACCTCTTGTGAATAATTCATCTGTGATGCCAGTTCCTGTTTTTGAAGTTGTCCCTCCTCTGACCCCCACCTCTCCAGTTGTTTCCTGGGTAAAACCCTTGTCTCTGAGGTGTCCTCTGATCTGTCTGTTCTAATGGATGGCCCTGATTTCTTAACCTATCTGAACGTCTTAGTGGGGGTTGGTTCTCTAAAAAAACTTCCTCTTCATCTGTGTGTAACCCTTCAATCACCCCCACATCAGTCTGATTAGTGTCCTTCCTAATGTCCCCTTCCAATAAGTTTTCCTTTTTAGTGTTCGGTATAGGGTAAGCTCTTTTTTCTTTATACTCATTAGTGTCCCTCAAAATCTTTTTTTGTTTTCTTTCCATACTGATCTTGACAAATTTTTCAAGGTCAGTTGTAATTCTGTCAAATCTGCTTCTATTACTTTCAAAAAGTAAATCATTCATGATGCTTTGTTTAAGAATGAGTAATTCACTTTTTAAACTGTTAAGCCTACTTGTGTTGTCCTTAATAATGATTCTCATCAGGTCCATTCCTGTTCTATCAAATAGTTCCAGCATATTGTTGTATGCCTCAGAGTCAGCCTCTATCCCCATAGGTATTTTAAATACTCTCAAGCCCCTCGGTACTTGATTTAACTCAATGGATTGTTCCAAAAAGACATTGTCCATTTGGAGGGATTTGTATTTCCTGGCTAACTTTTCAAATTTGGATAACTGAGAATTAAGTGTCCCAAAATTAATGTTCTGAGACCTAGATGTTTCTCCTAGTATAGGGGGTACCAAAACATTCTCTGTATCAAAGGTTGACCTTCCTGGTAAATCACTACCGTCAACCCCCCTCATGTTGTTGGTGTTCAAATCGTTGTTGTCCAATCTAGGGTTGTTACTCCTTTCCAATCTTTGGACATCCACATTCAACTGTCTCTCTGTAGAAGTCCCTGGTGGTGTGTGCATGGTAAAAAGCTCGACCTGCGTGTCCGTTAAACTGTCGTTCTTGTCTTTGCTTTTGTTGGCATGTAATAATGAAATAATTTGTCTAGAAAGCTCCAAGTACTGAACCATAAGTTGTTCCATTATAACCAACAAAAAAAATATATGTATAAAAAAAAGTAAATGTGTGTAGATAAACAACAATACCTACAACCAAAAAACAGTATTAAAATACATGTGACCCTATACAGGTTTCCTAACAAGTATTGTTCACTTCAATCTATTTTGTTAAACTCTACCCTATAAGTTGCAAATTGCATATAATGGCAAGTTGGGATATAAAAAAATGAACCACAATATTTGCAAATAATCTTGATATTGACAGTAATAAATATTGATGTCAAAAGATGTAAAATCTATCAAAACAATAACTTGAACATCAAAAAGTATTATGCCACAAAATAATAATGTATTAAATCCCTTGGATACCCTAGGGTTCAAGTAAATAACCTGTCGACTAAAAGGGTACACTTCATTTGTAAGATATTGTAACCCTGTCAAGTGTCCATCAAACACATTAAATATATATATTAAATATATATGTTAATATTTTTAGCATGTATCAACAAAAGACTTTAAGCAGCAAGAAATGAAATGATGCCCCTCAAAATGATATATTTGTAACACTATAAATCCAGTCAAATAAATATGTTGATTCCACCAAAGTATATATTGTGCAGCTCTAATTCTCAATCTGCAAAGGTAATAGTCTCATAAAACTAACTACTAACTTGCAAACGTTGAATGCAATATCATTTCTATTAATCAAATGATAACTAATAACTGTGGTAACCACTGTGTAACTCAATGTTCAAAAGGTAGAACAAATAGGGTTCCACGTGATATAACAAAAACAAAAATCTGTTAAAATAATACAACCATGTCACAATTTCACAATAAAAAAGCAACCAGTCTGTTTTGATGGGTCCTCAATATTGTTAATGTTAATATTCCCTTGCGGTGGGCAACAGTGTTAAGGATAAATATACAAGTCTTTTATCAGACCCGTGCATAAAGGGGCCATCAAATTGTAGTTTTGCGCCACAAAAGGCCATCTAAAGACTTCCGGTGGTTCCAGTGTCACTCTATTCCTTTAAACCAAATCCCAAAAAATATATATAAATACTACTTGACCATAAAAGTACAGTTCTTCGGTTGAAAAGGCCGAACATAAACACAAACTCAGGCTCGAAGCTAGAATGTTAAGGTTAAAGTTACCTCTAGATTTGTGTCAATGAGGATGGTAATTGTGGAAGCCTCTCAACAGCCGTCGACTCGTGGTTCGAGACCTGACTCAGGCTCTTGTTTTCCTGTCGGAGAGGTAATCCTTCCTCTAACACTGTAGCACCAAACAAAGTATACAGTAACACAAGTGCAGCAAAACAAAAAATCTCTTCTCAGCCGTTAACCACCGGAAACAATCTGCCTTATGGTTGTGTTCTACAGTCAGGGAAATTGTCACTTCCTATGTACGCAACAAGAGGAAAATGTGATTGTGGGCAGCAAATTCCTCAAGAGATCATCATTTGATGTGTCTTTGTTACTTAATCACTGAAGATGTCAGTAAGAGACTGTTCTATTTGTCAGTCATTTATACCTAAGACTTTGTGTAGCCTGTCCTTGTTGAAAATTTACCTTGAGAATCAGAAGCTTAAGGAGCTCACCCAAGGTAAAGTGGCATGTTCATTATATTGATCACTGCTGCCGTACCCTTATATTTATGGGTTATATCCTGCTAAGGATAGAACAGCCAGACAGTTTCCAGTGTTTCAGAGAATCTTCCACATGCCCAAACTGTCAGGCAGCTAGAGCCAAGATGAGCTGACTAAAAGGTAAGTTTAGGCACAAAGTACTTCACAGCTTTACTGCCACCAAAGAGTGTGCTTCTGTGAGGCTTTCGAGGAGCAACTGTCTGCTTGCACTTTCCTTTGCAGGTCAGATAAGTTCCTTTTGTGGAGAAAAAAAACTTTCATTTTCTTCATTTTTATTAATGTTTTACTACCTTCCTCCTCAGGGAGGTTATTTTAAAGCTAAGAATGCTGTGTTTTAACAGACTGTCTTGGGCAGTTGTTTTTTTCTGTCAGTTTAAAAGTAGTATAAAGTTACTGAAAACATCTTTCCTGTGGAGAAATTGCATTTATTTTTCTTTTGTGGGGCTGACATAGTGTTTTACTATGTTTTTTTTCTGTCAAAAAAGTAACTTTTGTGGACTGGTACTGTTTACTGGGAAACTGCTGCTTATGTTCCTTGAAAAGAAGCACCTTTTTTGGCTTAACACTCAGTACTTCTGCCAGCCGCAAAAAACAAAAAGAAAAAGTTGAGCAAGACTGCCTTTTCTACCACAGCAAGCTAGCAATTTGTGTCATTCACAGGTGGTTGCCTCTGCTGTGGCTATTTGTTGTACCCCAAGAGCATTCATCTTATACACTAGATCCATCTCGTGTAGCACCTGCAGCCACTACGGACCAGGGCTTAGTCATGTTCCCTGTGGCCATTGGGATCCCCTCATTGGGAAAGGGAGTGCCATTCTTGTTGGTCCTGGGAGAGGGAACAGGAAAGGATTTTCTGTTGTGTCAGAATGATGTATCCATCCCTGAGAAAGCAATTGCTGCCATCAGTAATATGGTTAGCCCAATTTTCCTGTCAAAAAGAAACCAAGCAAGTATCTACTCTTCCACCAATTTCTTTGGCTAGGAGTAGCATACTGGGTCTTGCTCAGGATTTAATTCAGGCTACTGATCCTTTTTGTAAAGTAGTTTCTTGTAAAAGAAAACAAAATTACTCTTTTCCTGAAGAGATTCAAGATTCTGAATCTGGGTAAGAAAATATAGAGATGATCACCCTCAGACTTCTGATTCAGACTTCGAGGAGAGATCAGTTTCTGATTCTCCCTATGAGGGGGATCTCTTTCTCTGAACCAGATTTTCCAGTGTTTTCAGTGGGAGAACACTGAAATTTCTCAGTCCCTCAGAAGATACTATGAATTGTTACAGGATGATTTTCCATAACCTACATCCATTTCTCTTGTTCTGTCTGCTTAAGAGGATGTGTGTATTATTGCCGGCAATTTCCCTGATAGACAGCTGCCCGTAAAAAGCAGATAAGATGTATAAATTTCCTCAGTCTTTTACATTTTTATGCACTATTCCCAAACGAGACCCAGCAGCTATAGCTTTAGCTGATCCCACTGCCACACTTAGTTAATTCTAGTTCTATTGTTTCTGACAAGAATGAAGAAAGTATTGATAGGTATTGGAAAATAGTGTATTTTTCTGCAACTTTGATTTTCAGAATTTTAATTGTCAGGATCATATGTTAAAAGTTTGTTCTGATAAACTGTAAAGGTATGAGGAATGTTTTGCCTGCAGTTTCTTCTTGTGAGGAAGATCTGCATTAAATAACTTAGTTTATTCCATTGTATATGGTATTACTTATTGTTTGCAGTGTGTGTATGACTCTCTTGACACTT